>NW_026063023.1:0-20829 GCF_023897955.1 Schistocerca gregaria | reverse complement strand
CAGGCAGGCGCGTTGTGTGTACAGAGGGACGAGCCATGTGTTTTGCAAGCAGGACGTGGCGTGCCGAGTGGAGAGGAGGCGGCGGCTCGGCTCGGTTCGGCCCGGTCCGGCGGTGCCGCGCTGTTGTCGCGGACGTGAGCGCCCCCTGGCGGGCGGGTGGTTGGCGGCGGCGTGGTGGACGCGTGTGGCAGTTGTGTGCACGGGTTGCTTGGGCGAGTGAGCAGTGGCTGGCGGTGTTGGCGCGTCGTCGGGGAGGTATGTGTTGCGGCCGCGTCTGCTGCGCGCTGCGTCGTTGTGTCGACTGTGTGTGGGCGTGGGCACGTGTGCTCTGCCGAGGGCGTCGTAAAAAAGTGGGTCGCGGTGTGCGTGCGTAGCCCGTGATGATGTATTGTGCGTCGCGTCGTTGTGTGCGAAACGGATGCCGAGAGGTGTGTGGTGAGTGCGAAGCGCGAATGTGCGGCGTTTGGCGGTTTCGGTGTGTTTTCTGTTTTTGCGGCGTGAGAGTGGGGCTGGCTGGCTGTTTGTTGTTGGTTGCCTTGTGTGTGTAGGTTGATGGCGCGACGCGGAGGGGACGCCGTTTGCTGCGTGCCTTGCCTCGCGTGTGTTTGGGTCGTGGGGGCGGTGTTTTTGTTTGTATTTGGATTTTCATTTTTTGGCGTGTTGTGTCGTGTATGGCAAGGGCGAGAGGAGTAGTGCGGTAGTGGTAGTGCAGTAGTGTCGTTGCGGCACGGGCGTCTGGTGGGGCTGTGCGTCGTGGCGGGGAAGGTGTGTAGGTTGCGGCGATGCGGCGAGCCCAGCCCGTCGTTTGACGGTGTGCCGGGTGAGTTGCGCTGCGAATCGAGTGTGGCGGGAAGGGAGCTGCGTGGCGCCTGCGTCCGTTGGCAGCAGGGGCTGTGCTTTTGAGAGTTTGTTTGATTTCGGGACGACGACGACGACGACGACTGGTTGGTTGGTTGGTTGGTTGGTGGGTGGGGTGGCGTGCACGTTTGTCGTACTGGGCGAGTCGATTGCCTGCCGGCTGGCGAAAGGTGCGCCGCCGCCGCCCGTCTCTCGCGCTCTGTGTTGTTTTTTTTTTTTTTTTCTGTGTGTGTCGGCTGCGTTTTTGTTTGCGGTGCGCGCGAAAACGGTGGTGCCGAAAGTGTGCCGGCGTGGCGTTGCGACCGCGACCGCGACCGCGACCGCGACGAGCCGCGGGCGCGCCATTTGGCTGGTGTTGCGTGAAGAGCGGCTGTGTACGGGTAGTGGCTGTAGCCGTACGTGTACGTGCATCCGGCCCGGCCGCCAGCCCAGCCCAGCCCAGCCGAGTCGGGTGAGCGGAGGCCGACACGTGGTGGTGCTGTGCTCTCTCGGCTCGGGGGGGTTTGTGTGTGTGTGCGTGCGTGCGTGCGTGCGTGTGTGTGTGTGTGTGTGTGTGTGTGTGTGTGTGTGTGTGTGTGTGTGTCTCGTTCGCTCTCCGGAATCTGCTCGTTCTGCTGATCCCCGCCTGTCGGCGTCGTTTATTTTTACTTATTTATTTTTTACCTGTTGTTTGTTTTTCGACGTCGTCTTGCAGTTTTGTCCTTTGCGGCGTGCCGACGACCCGCCGCGCGACCTTATGAAACCCCAAAGCGTGGCGTGGCCGAGCCGCAGCAGCTAAGGGGGTGCGGCCGCCTCGACGCCTTAACCTCCTAAACTTCTTTAAGCCGTTAACGCAGCCACCTAAACTAACGTAACCTAACCTAAGCCCTTAGGCCAACCCCCAAGTCGCCTTAACCTAACGTACGTGACCGCAACCTTAGCTTAACGCCTACGTTAAGACGTGACGTCACGTCAACGCTTAACCTAACCCTGACGCCTTCTTAGCCTAACCTGACGTAACCTAAGGTAAGGTAACCGTTGAAAGAAAGAAACCACCTTTGTTTTGACGTTGAGGCGTGTAAGGTCGGCTGTGAGGGCAGATTCGGTGTGTCTGTAGTTGGGGCTGGCTGGTAAATTTATTTTGTTTGTTTGTTTATCGTTGTTTTGTTTTCGCCTGTGGCGGGGGGGTTGGCGCTCCGTCGGCCGGTGCCATGTTGCGCAGGCGGCGATCGTAAAAAAGTAAAAAAAAAAAAAAAAAGAAAAAAAAATGTGTTGGAAGGGCTGTGGGTGTTGGCGGGCGAGGCGAGAGGAGGAGGACGGCCCGCGGCCGTGGCCCGACGGCTGCGGGCCGATCGGGAAAACGGCGGAAGGCGATGGGGCGGCGGAGGTGCGTTTGTGCACGGCCGTCATCGCCGCACGACTCGGCTCGTGTGGCTGTGGCGCCGGCCGCGGTGGCCGGGCTGCCGCGGCGACGGTGTGGGAGTTTTGACGAAGGTTTGGCCATTGTGGCGGGTCGTCGGCTGGGGCTGTGGGGGCGGCATTTGGGCGGGGGCGGCGATTCTCGGCGGGCCGACCCAGGCTGTGGCGCGCGGTGGCTGCAGTTTGGCCGTGGTTTGCGGCGCCGCCGCGGCGACTGGTTGGCGACCGTGGTGTCGGTGTGTGTAGCCCCATCCTCGGTGGTTTGAATGGCGCGGGTGGTTGCGGCGCAGGTTGGGGGCTGCTCCGCGCAGGCTGTCGGACGTTGGGCGGTAGCAAGCGCGGGAGGCGCGGCGCGGCGGCGCGGCGGCGCGCCGAGTGGCGGCCGCTCTCTCGGCCGTCCGCGCCCGCCCGCGACACTGGCTGGGCCAGGCGCGTGCGCGGCTATTCTCTGCTGCGCGCCCCTCGCTGTTGTGCGTCGTCGAAGGAGAGAAGGAAGCGAAACCAAGGGGAAAAAAAGAAAAGAGAACAGGCAAAAGATGGCAGACCAGGCGGCTACGAACGAGACTGCCGCGGCACCCGCCGCCACCGGCACTACGAAGAAGGCCAAGTCTGCGTCGTCTGCGAAGAAGCCGCGCGCCAAGCCTGCGCACCCGCGCACCTCTGAGATGGTGACGGCCGCCATCAAGAGTCTGAAGGAGCGCGGCGGGTCGTCGCTGCAGGCGATCAAGAAGTACATTGCCGCGCACTACAAGCTGGACGCGGAGAAGCTGGCGCCCTTTATCAAGAAGTACCTCAAGTCGGCCGTCGTGGCTGGCGAGCTGGTGCAGACGAAGGGGAAGGGCGCGTCGGGCTCTTTCAAGCTTGCCGGCGCCGGCGGCGGGGCGGCCGAGGGCGGCAAGGCTCGTGGTGGCGGCGGTGGTGCGAAGAAGAAGCGCGCCGCTCCGGCCAGCAAGGAGAAGAAGGGGGCCCGTGCGGCCGGCGCAAAGAAGGCTGGCGGCGTGAAGGCGGCGACCGGTCGGAAGGCGGGCGCCGCCAAGAAGGCGTCTGCGGCGTCGGCCGCTCCCGCGGGTGCGAAGAAGGCGGCTGCGGCCAAGCCGGCCAAGGCCAAGTCGCCGTCGAAGGCGAAGAAGGCCGCCAAGGTTCCGACGAAGAAGCCGAAGGCGCCGCGCCCGAAGAAGGCGACGGCGACGCCGTCTAAGGCGAAGGCTTCGCCCAAGAAGAAGAAGTAAAAAGGGCAGGGAAGGGTTGGCGGTTGACACCGTCGCCTGGTGGCCGGCGCGCAACCAGAGGCTGTCGCGCGGTCCCGGACAAAAACAAAAACGGCCCTTCTCAGGGCCATCAAAGCACGTCGGGAAGGTGTTGATTGTCGTGTCGTGGTCGGTCGGTTGCCTTGTCTGTCTGTCTTGCTTGCTGGCGTTTGTTTGTTTGTTTCATGTGTGGATGGTGTTTGCGTGCCGCGGTGGTTGGATTGTGGGGTCGTTGGCGGGCGTGGGCGGCGGCGCCGCGGTTGGTGTTACATAAAGTGTATTTTACTTTTATTATTTTTACCTATTTATTTTGCGCCGCGTTTGTTTGTTTGTCTTGGTGGTGGTTTTGGAATAGTCTTTTTTGCTTTGCTTTGCTTTGCTTTCCGGGCGTCACGTTTTGTGCCGTGGCCTGTGTGGGTGGCGCTATTGACGCTTGCGACTTGGCTCGGCCGGTGCGGTGCTTTTTTTTTTTTTTTTTTTTTTTTTTGGAAACGGCGGCGCCGGGCCGGGCCGGGCCGGGGGTGGGACGACTGGACTGGACTGGAGAGTGAGTGGGGAACTAGTCGTTGCGACCGACAAAGTTTTGCTCGCGACGGAGAGACGTTAGTGGCCCTGAAAAGGGCCGTTTTGTTTGTTTGGCGGTGTGCGGGTTTAGGCGCGCTCGCCGCGGATGCGGCGCGCGAGCTGGATGTCCTTGGGCATGATGGTGACTCGCTTGGCGTGGATTGCGCACAGGTTGGTGTCTTCGAAGAGGCCGACGAGGTAGGCCTCGCTGGCCTCCTGCAGGGCCATGACTGCGGAGCTCTGGAAGCGCAGGTCGGTCTTGAAGTCCTGGGCGATCTCGCGCACTAGGCGCTGGAATGGCAGCTTGCGGATGAGCAGCTCTGTGCTCTTCTGGTAGCGCCTGATTTCTCGCAGGGCGACGGTGCCCGGCCTGTAGCGGTGGGGCTTCTTGACGCCGCCGGTGGCGGGCGCGCTCTTCCTCGCCGCCTTGGTGGCGAGCTGTTTGCGCGGCGCCTTTCCGCCGGTGGACTTGCGGGCCGTTTGCTTTGTCCGGGCCATGGCTACTGCGGATGCGGATGCGGCGTGGAGGATATGCGTGCGCGACGGCGTCCGGTGCTGCCTTGACAACGGGCCCGCGCGCCCCGGGTGCTGCGCTTATATGCCCTCGGTGCGCGGTGGTGGGGGGAGGGGAGGGCGGGCCGCGGGGCCCCAGAGTCTATATAGGGGGGCGGCGCGCGCGCTGGGCGCCACAACCGTAGCCGACTCGCTAGCGCCGGGTGAGGAGCTTGCCTTGCTTTCTTGTTTTTTATATTATTGTGGTTGAGACGCTTGAAGAAGAAGAAGAATGACAGGCCGCGGCAAGGGAGGAAAGGGGCTCGGCAAGGGTGGCGCCAAGCGGCACCGCAAGGTGTTGCGCGACAACATCCAGGGCATCACGAAGCCCGCGATCCGCCGCCTGGCGCGCAGGGGCGGCGTGAAGCGCATCTCTGGTCTGATCTACGAGGAGACGCGCGGAGTGCTGAAGGTGTTCCTGGAGAACGTGATCCGCGACGCGGTGACGTACACTGAGCACGCCAAGCGCAAGACTGTGACGGCCATGGACGTGGTGTACGCCCTGAAGAGGCAGGGGCGCACCCTGTACGGTTTCGGCGGTTAGGCGGTGTGAGACCGAAGGAAGGAAAGAGAGAGATTGAGAAACGGCCCTTTTCAGGGCCACCACAGTGTTCGGAAGTTGAAAAGTGCGAAAGAGTCTGTGTTGCTGGTTTTTTCTCTTTTCCTTTTTAGTCTACTTGGCCTTTTAGTTTTGTTTGGAGGGTTTTTTTGACGTGGTGTGCGGTGCGGTTGGGAGGGAAGGAAGCGTGCCCTTGCGTTGTGTGAGCTCCTTCCTTCCTTCCTTCCTTCCTTCCCCTCCCTCTTTGCTTGTATGCTTCTTGTCGGTGGATGGGCTGTGTGTTGCGGCGCGGCTGAGTGCCGAGGGGTTATTTTTGAGGTGTGTTGTTGTGCGCCACGTGTGCTGGTTAATGGTCGCGAGACTGTGCGTGCGTGGAGTTGAGTGGAGGAGGTGGCCAAGTACGTGTGTACAAGATGGCGGCGCCTGTGTGTGTAAGAAGGAAAAAACCGTACACAGAAAGAGAGAGAGAAAAGTGGTGCGACGAACGACTGGAATTCTGCTTTGGACGTAGGTTTGTGTGGTGGCCCTGAAAAGGGCCGATTGTGTTTTGTTTTTTGAGCCGAGGCGGCAAATGGCGCGCTGCGTGCCAAGGGAGCACGCGGCGGTTGCCGATTGCGCTGTCTCTCTTTTAGGCCTTCTTCTCGGTCTTCTTTGGCAGCAGGACGGCCTGGATGTTGGGCAGGACACCTCCCTGTGCGATGGTGACGCCCGACAAGAGCTTGTTGAGCTCCTCGTCGTTGCGTATGGCGAGCTGCAGGTGGCGCGGGATGATGCGCGTCTTCTTGTTGTCGCGGGCCGCGTTTCCGGCCAGCTCGAGCACCTCAGCCGCGAGGTACTCCATGACGGCGGCGAGGTAGACGGGCGCCCCGGCGCCGACGCGCTCGGCGTAGTTTCCCTTGCGCAGGAGGCGGTGGATTCTGCCGACCGGGAACTGGAGCCCAGCCCTGCTTGAGCGGGACTTTGACTTGCCCTTGACTTTGCCTCCCTTTCCGCGTCCGGACATGGCGATGGGCTAGTTTGGAAAGAAGCGAGAAAGAAAAGCACAACGCCCCAAACGGTGCGAGCCGCAGCGAGTCGAGCAGCGGAGTGCGTGCCGGCGCCGGCGGGGTGGGGGTCCTTTATGGGCTCGGGTGCGGCGGCCGGTTGCGCGCGCGCCCCATTGGTCGGCGGCCGCAGCAGGGCGAGCTGGTAAAGGTGCGGCGGCGGCGTGCGGCGGGTGCCACTGTGTGGGGAGACGCTGACTGGAGCGGAGCGCCTGACTGACTGACTGTTTGTTCGTGATGCCGCCCAAGACTAGCGGGAAAGCCGCCAAGAAGGCTGGCAAGGCGCAGAAGAACATTTCGAAGGGCGACAAGAAGAAGAAGCGCAAGAGGAAGGAGAGCTATGCCATCTACATCTACAAGGTGCTGAAGCAGGTGCACCCTGACACGGGCATCTCTTCGAAGGCGATGAGCATCATGAACAGCTTCGTGAACGACATTTTCGAGCGCATTGCGGCCGAGGCTTCTCGCCTGGCGCACTACAACAAGCGCTCGACCATCACGTCCCGCGAGATCCAGACCGCTGTGCGGCTCTTGCTGCCTGGCGAGCTGGCCAAGCACGCGGTGAGCGAGGGCACGAAGGCGGTGACCAAGTACACGAGCTCCAAGTAAGGAGGTGGCTCTTGGAAATAGGAGGCTCGTCCGCGGCGCGGCGAAGAAAAGAAAAAACGGCCCTTTTCAGGGCCACCGAAATGCCTTTGCGGGAAGGGCGGAATTGTTGTTGTTGTTGTTGTTGTTGTTGTTGTTGTGAGCGGGTGGACGGCGGCACAGCTGTAGCTGTAGCTTGTGGTGTGGTGCGGCGCCGGCGCCTTTGGTTTTGGTGTGACGTTGGGATACGCACTTTAGCCACAGCCGGGTCGTGGGCGTGGGTGTTTCGAGACGTGTTGGTGTTAGGGGGGCGGATCGCTGGAGTTGGCTTGTTTGATATATATATATATATATATATATATTTTTTTTGTCCCCTTTGTATGGTATGGCCGGAGGTGTGGAACGGAAAGCAAACCGCGACTGTCGGATGTCACACCGTTGGTGGCGAGGGTGAGAAACACGTTGCCGCCTACAGCTGCTTCTACGCCGAGCGGGTGCGTTAAGTTAGTTGGTTGGTTGGGCGACGTAAAAGTGGAGCGTGGAGGTGTGTGTGAACGTGAGGAGACACGCATTGCATTGTATTTGTACGCGCGAGGTGAGTTAGGAGACCACGCGCCACGACGTACGGTGCCCTCTTTCGACCTGACGTCTGACGTCTGGTTTTTGTTTGTGGAGGCGGTGTCGTCATTCTGGATGTACGTGTATTTTCCGCTCAGTTGAGTGAGGTGACGCGAGACGACGGCGTCGGTGGTGTTTTTGTTTTGTTGTTGGCGCCCCGGGGATGAAGAGGGGCACCCGACGGTAACGAGAGGTTGCACTTTGTGATCGGTCGAATGTCCGGGGAGCGAGGAATAGGGTGGGGGGTTGAAAAGAAACGCCAGTGTAGGGCAACGGGACGGTGAACGTTCCCGTGGTGTCGGAGGTGTGCAGTGGGGGGGAGGAAAAAAAAAAGCGCGTAACGGCGCGGCTGCCGTGGTGGAAACGTTCTCTCCAACTTTGGTGGTGTCCCCTGTGTGTTTTGTTGTTCTCTATATCGTGTGTCCCCTCGCACAAGACGCTCTCTGGGCGGGTTTGATTCATTCATTTTTGCATTGTCACGTAGCGTAGAATGGAATGCGCAAGAGTTGAGTGAGACTGGCGACGGTATATGGTCTGAGCAGCGTCAGCTGCACTGCACACTCCCCGGAAAAGAATCTTGGATGCCGTGCTAACTGAAATTTGGTGGACGGGGTTCTCAGGGCTGTTTTCCTATTTTGTTGTTTGTTTGTCTCTAGTTAAGATGGTGAAATGACGTCGAAGAAGCAGTATTGCAAATACTGTTATGGAAATGCCCTAGTTTGATGAAAGGAAATGTGTGTTGAATATACAGGATGGTAAAGACCAAGTGCGTTGAAAGAAACGTTGTGAAGGAACGAACGTTCCCTGAATTGGTTTCTTTTTGTTCCCGAGTTGTGTACAATGGACGACGGTTGTGCCATATCGCAGCATTGCATCATCCCCAGGTTTTATTTCAATTGAGCGATAAAAAAAGGAAAAAGAGAAGAACAAGAACACTATCGAAATGGTCTATGGTGTGTGACCCACAATTGTTGTCTTTAAATCACTTACCCAACCATGTCGTAAAAATATTTTTTTTTTTTTTTTTACAGTGGCTGCCGAATGACCTAGATGTAACAGAGAGAGAGAGAAACACATGGCGTGTCAGATGTTTGTTTTCTTTTCCCCCCCGTCAAGTGGCAAATGCGAACACCGTCAGCTGTAATTGACGATCGACACTAGTATGGCGCGAAAAGGGGGTGCGACCTGTGCAGTTGTGGGTGAAACTTTGGGTGATGGGCTGTCATGCGGCATCGCGTGCGTTCATTACCCCTCGGCGGCGGCGCCGCAGCTCCGTCCAGCTCGCGCTCTCGGAAACAACCCTCTCGTAATGCCGCGTCTCCTCCGTCACTGCAATTTTCAAAGGGAAACCTGTGTGGCCGGTGGGGGTGTGTCAACCGTTGGCCTCAAGCTCCGCCGACAAAAAGTGTTGAGTGTATCCAGTGTGAGAGAGGTTGACGCTTTTCGTGGGGTGTGTGTGTGTGTGTGTGGCAATGTTTTGAAAAGTTTGCAACGTACGTTAAGAAGTGTTGACGCTGAAACTTGCGGGCTGTGTGGCCCTGGTGGTTGGCTGGCTGGAGACGCGGGCGTGTCCAGTCGGTCGGTTGTTGTGGCTGAAAGGTACGTATACGGTTCCGCCGTCCCGTCGGAACTGCGTCTGTCTGGAAGGTATGACGTGACGTGCAGTTTTTATTAGGTCAGCCCTTGTTGTGTATTGTTCCATTTGTTGCTCACTCGTCACCCGTATTTGGTGTGGCGATGTATGTGGACGTACTGCTGGATCAGTGTCAGGGTTTCCGTGGGAGGTGTTGGTTGGGGTTGGATTTGCCTGACACGGCTGAGTCCGCAATTGGCCTGCCGTTCGTTGATGCGATATGTGGGTTCTGAGGAAGAATGTGTACGAGATAGTTGCCCCTGCCCTGCCCTTTCTTTCGCGTTCGTGTGTGCCCCCCTTGTTGTGTAGTGTGGGTTGAAAATGGTTCTTTACCGAGTGGGGGGGAATGGGATGGACGGATCCGTTGCTGTTGCTGTCACCGTCAAGACAACGCACGCACGCACGCACCCCTGTCCTACGAGAAGGTGTGTCAACCGGGGTTTCGGTAGTCGTGTGTGTAGGGGACGGGGAGAAGCAAAGTGGAGAGTGCGGCACGGGCAGAGAGTGGAATTGGGGCGCGTTGATGTTGGGAAACATCCCCCAAGGGTTGCGGGATGATGTGGCGGTGAGAGCGGGGGGCGGGGGAGAAAAGAAAAGCGAAAAAGAACTAAGGAAGAGGAGGAGGCGTGCGTGCGCGCAGTGGCGGGGCACCAAAGACCTGTCGTGTGGTGTCGGCCGAACGCGAGCGCGAACGCGAACGCGTGTGCGGGGCAGCGTCGGCACGGAGAAGCGAGGAGGAGAGAGAGAGAGAGAGAGAGAGAGAGAGAGAGAGAGCTGGTCTGATGGGTATTTTTTACCCCCTGTACTCGAAGGACCGGATCTGTCCTTGATCCCTGCCTTCTGTCTGATTATGTTGGGTAACAAAATGATGGGTCTCTTGGGTGTGTGTAGATGTTTGTTGTTTGAGTGAGTGTTATGGTGTTTGTATTTTATTTTTGTTTATCATGGTATGTTGTAGTTTGTGGTGTTTTGTCGTGATGGGAAATGTCGTTCTTGGGTCGGGTGGATTTTGTCCCAGATTTCTGATGAGTGGGTGGTTCGAATCCGTGGTTTGGTGGGAAAAAAAAAAAAAAAAAAAAAAAAAAAAAAAAAAAAAAACAACAAAAACAACTTTATGGATTTTTCTTTGGATGATTTCCGGGATTTTGATTGAGTATGTTATGGTTTGTGTATATGTCTCGGTTTGTCTGGTACCGGCCGGCATCAGCAGTAATTCTGAAGTATTTGTTCTGCACCCTTTTTTACTCTTGTTATGTTTGGTGTCTGCGGCCATTGACCAGATTTTCAGAGCCGTAAGTGATGGCTGGTTCCTATGACGGTTTTGAAGATTTTCTTTTTGGCGCGCATATTTATTCTGTTTCCTTTGATGATTGGGTACAGTCTGAATATTGCTGCTGCAGCCTTGTTACAAACGTGTGTAACATGGTCTCTAAATGTCAACCTCTTGTCCAGCTTGATGCCTAGATACTTTATTGTGCCTGACCATGGAAGATTGTTATTTCTGAGGCGTATATGCAGGTTAGGAGGTATTCTTTTTGAATGTGAATCGTATTGTATTGCTTGGGTTTTCTCCGCGTTTATTGTTTTTTGTTTCCATTGGTTAGCCCATTTCTGGATGGATTGTAGGTGTTGCTCTATTTTTGTGACTCTATATTGCAGGTTAGAACTGCTGCGGTAGACTGCAGTGTCGTCTGCAAATAGTGACAAGTGTCCTCCCAGCTGTTTGTTTGTGTATATTGAGTAGAGAATGGGCCCCAGCACTGAGCCTTGCGGGACTCCAGCCTCTATGGATCTAGTGTTACTTGCCGCTCCTGGTACATGGACATAGAATGCTCCGTTGCGGAGAAAAGAAGCAATAATGTGGATGGGGCAGTTGTACTGGTGGAGCTTGTAGATAAGGCGTTATCCGATGTCAAGCAGGACTGCTCCAGTACTGTGTCTAATGTTTCTGGCCTGACATATGTGCTCGACTAGTCTGGTCACCTGGTGGGTGGTGCTGTGTTCTTCGCGGAATCGGAATTGTTGTGGGATGATTATGTTGTTATCCTTTAAGAATTGAATTTCTTCAGTTCAGTTTGAATGAGCTTTCCGAGGACCTTTCCAAGGAAGTTGGCCTATAGTTTTGCGGAAATAATAAGTCCTTGTTTGGCTTTGGTAATGTGATGACTCGGGCCTGTTTCCAAGTAGTTTAGTCTGAAGCAAGCATTATATATTGATGTTAGATAGATAATTGATAGTTGCTGGAGGTAGGTGATGTAGTAGTTGCGGTTTGATGGAATCTGGGCCTGATGCCTTCTTAGGATGTGTGTATGTTTGTGATGTGATAAGATACGGGGTTTCTGCGTTTATTGGATTGTGAAAGATGTTCTGATCGGGGCACTTAGGATGCGGTTTTACCCTTCTGAGTACCATTTCCTGGTGGTCATCAGTTTCGTCATCTACCGCTTCTGGTGCTTGGAATTGCCTTTCTAGTGA
Organism: Schistocerca gregaria; assembly: GCF_023897955.1. Lineage (NCBI taxonomy): Eukaryota > Metazoa > Arthropoda > Insecta > Orthoptera > Acrididae > Schistocerca > Schistocerca gregaria. The sequence goes on along the minus strand of NW_026063023.1, from coordinate 9,297 downwards.
ATCCGCCAGTGCTTCAGCTCGGTCTGTGGGGTCGTTCCTTCCCCATGTAGATGTAGATGTTTCGTGTCTAGTTTACGAGTTTTAAGAAATTTCCAGAATTTTTCCTGGTCCCTTCCTGCTTCTCGTAACGTTTCCTCCCACGCCTCGCTACGGTGGTTTTCGGAGCTCTCTTTTTGATCCTCCCGGCCAATTGCTCTGATTTTCGTCGGTCGGCTGGGTCCCTGTAGTTTCTGGCGCGCGCGGGCTGCGGTTGGCGCCTTTGGTGGCAACGGCCGGGGCAAGCAGCGGTGTGTGTGGTGTGGTGCGGGGCGGGCAGGGGCAGGGGCAGGGGCAGTGGTGGTTGACGGATGGCCTGGGGGCCGAAAAACGGGGCCGGACGGCGGACGGCGGACGGCGGACGGATGTTGAGAGAGGCGGCGCGCACGCGTCTCGCGCGGACACAGGCGCCACAGCGTTGATGATTGGAAGGAGGTGCGGTGCGGGGATGGGCCCAGGAAAAAAGACGGTCGTGGCCCCTGTCTTGGGTGCGTGTCGACGTCAGCACCGTCGGTGTGGTGTGGGCAGGGAGGGGGGAAAAGCGGGCTGCGGGCTGCGGAGGGAATGGTGGTGGGGAGTAGGCACACATGTGGGCGGGCGCAAAATCGGCCGGTGCCCGTAAACCGCGGCGGGATATTGGGTGGAAAAGAGGGAAATTGTAGAAAGGAAAACAAGCGGAGGGGGCGAATGTGGTGGGGTGGGGGGACGGGCGGGGGCGAGGCGACAGCTTGCTTTTTCTTTTTCATTTTATTTTATTTTGTTGTAGTGTTTTTGTTTTTTTTTTTTTGTTTTTTTTTGCGTGTGTGTGGCCTTGGAGAGGCTGGTCTTGTGTGGCTTACGCTTTGGGTGCGTGTGTTGGTACTTTTTCGTTTTTTTCTTGTTCTGCAGAGCAGGGGCGGGGCGGTGGGAACGGCTGGCTGGCTGTGCCCAGAGGAGGAGGAGACGCTGGCGGCGGGCCCGGCTCCTGGGGCTGCTGTTGCATGCGCTGTGCAAAGAAAGGAAGAGTGGGTTTGTTTGGCTGGTGAAGTGCATTATTTAAGTGTGGGCTTGCCGGCCTGGCTCCGATGCGCAGGTAGATAGATGCCGGCGGCGACCGCAGGCAGGCGCGTTGTGTGTACAGAGGGACGAGCCATGTGTTTTGCAAGCAGGACGTGGCGTGCCGAGTGGAGAGGAGGCGGCGGCTCGGCTCGGTTCGGCCCGGTCCGGCGGTGCCGCGCTGTTGTCGCGGACGTGAGCGCCCCCTGGCGGGCGGGTGGTTGGCGGCGGCGTGGTGGACGCGTGTGGCAGTTGTGTGCACGGGTTGCTTGGGCGAGTGAGCAGTGGCTGGCGGTGTTGGCGCGTCGTCGGGGAGGTATGTGTTGCGGCCGCGTCTGCTGCGCGCTGCGTCGTTGTGTCGACTGTGTGTGGGCGTGGGCACGTGTGCTCTGCCGAGGGCGTCGTAAAAAAGTGGGTCGCGGTGTGCGTGCGTAGCCCGTGATGATGTATTGTGCGTCGCGTCGTTGTGTGCGAAACGGATGCCGAGAGGTGTGTGGTGAGTGCGAAGCGCGAATGTGCGGCGTTTGGCGGTTTCGGTGTGTTTTCTGTTTTTGCGGCGTGAGAGTGGGGCTGGCTGGCTGTTTGTTGTTGGTTGCCTTGTGTGTGTAGGTTGATGGCGCGACGCGGAGGGGACGCCGTTTGCTGCGTGCCTTGCCTCGCGTGTGTTTGGGTCGTGGGGGCGGTGTTTTTGTTTGTATTTGGATTTTCATTTTTTGGCGTGTTGTGTCGTGTATGGCAAGGGCGAGAGGAGTAGTGCGGTAGTGGTAGTGCAGTAGTGTCGTTGCGGCACGGGCGTCTGGTGGGGCTGTGCGTCGTGGCGGGGAAGGTGTGTAGGTTGCGGCGATGCGGCGAGCCCAGCCCGTCGTTTGACGGTGTGCCGGGTGAGTTGCGCTGCGAATCGAGTGTGGCGGGAAGGGAGCTGCGTGGCGCCTGCGTCCGTTGGCAGCAGGGGCTGTGCTTTTGAGAGTTTGTTTGATTTCGGGACGACGACGACGACGACGACTGGTTGGTTGGTTGGTTGGTTGGTGGGTGGGGTGGCGTGCACGTTTGTCGTACTGGGCGAGTCGATTGCCTGCCGGCTGGCGAAAGGTGCGCCGCCGCCGCCCGTCTCTCGCGCTCTGTGTTGTTTTTTTTTTTTTTTTTCTGTGTGTGTCGGCTGCGTTTTTGTTTGCGGTGCGCGCGAAAACGGTGGTGCCGAAAGTGTGCCGGCGTGGCGTTGCGACCGCGACCGCGACCGCGACCGCGACGAGCCGCGGGCGCGCCATTTGGCTGGTGTTGCGTGAAGAGCGGCTGTGTACGGGTAGTGGCTGTAGCCGTACGTGTACGTGCATCCGGCCCGGCCGCCAGCCCAGCCCAGCCCAGCCGAGTCGGGTGAGCGGAGGCCGACACGTGGTGGTGCTGTGCTCTCTCGGCTCGGGGGGGTTTGTGTGTGTGTGCGTGCGTGCGTGCGTGCGTGTGTGTGTGTGTGTGTGTGTGTGTGTGTGTGTGTGTGTGTGTGTGTGTCTCGTTCGCTCTCCGGAATCTGCTCGTTCTGCTGATCCCCGCCTGTCGGCGTCGTTTATTTTTACTTATTTATTTTTTACCTGTTGTTTGTTTTTCGACGTCGTCTTGCAGTTTTGTCCTTTGCGGCGTGCCGACGACCCGCCGCGCGACCTTATGAAACCCCAAAGCGTGGCGTGGCCGAGCCGCAGCAGCTAAGGGGGTGCGGCCGCCTCGACGCCTTAACCTCCTAAACTTCTTTAAGCCGTTAACGCAGCCACCTAAACTAACGTAACCTAACCTAAGCCCTTAGGCCAACCCCCAAGTCGCCTTAACCTAACGTACGTGACCGCAACCTTAGCTTAACGCCTACGTTAAGACGTGACGTCACGTCAACGCTTAACCTAACCCTGACGCCTTCTTAGCCTAACCTGACGTAACCTAAGGTAAGGTAACCGTTGAAAGAAAGAAACCACCTTTGTTTTGACGTTGAGGCGTGTAAGGTCGGCTGTGAGGGCAGATTCGGTGTGTCTGTAGTTGGGGCTGGCTGGTAAATTTATTTTGTTTGTTTGTTTATCGTTGTTTTGTTTTCGCCTGTGGCGGGGGGGTTGGCGCTCCGTCGGCCGGTGCCATGTTGCGCAGGCGGCGATCGTAAAAAAGTAAAAAAAAAAAAAAAAAGAAAAAAAAATGTGTTGGAAGGGCTGTGGGTGTTGGCGGGCGAGGCGAGAGGAGGAGGACGGCCCGCGGCCGTGGCCCGACGGCTGCGGGCCGATCGGGAAAACGGCGGAAGGCGATGGGGCGGCGGAGGTGCGTTTGTGCACGGCCGTCATCGCCGCACGACTCGGCTCGTGTGGCTGTGGCGCCGGCCGCGGTGGCCGGGCTGCCGCGGCGACGGTGTGGGAGTTTTGACGAAGGTTTGGCCATTGTGGCGGGTCGTCGGCTGGGGCTGTGGGGGCGGCATTTGGGCGGGGGCGGCGATTCTCGGCGGGCCGACCCAGGCTGTGGCGCGCGGTGGCTGCAGTTTGGCCGTGGTTTGCGGCGCCGCCGCGGCGACTGGTTGGCGACCGTGGTGTCGGTGTGTGTAGCCCCATCCTCGGTGGTTTGAATGGCGCGGGTGGTTGCGGCGCAGGTTGGGGGCTGCTCCGCGCAGGCTGTCGGACGTTGGGCGGTAGCAAGCGCGGGAGGCGCGGCGCGGCGGCGCGGCGGCGCGCCGAGTGGCGGCCGCTCTCTCGGCCGTCCGCGCCCGCCCGCGACACTGGCTGGGCCAGGCGCGTGCGCGGCTATTCTCTGCTGCGCGCCCCTCGCTGTTGTGCGTCGTCGAAGGAGAGAAGGAAGCGAAACCAAGGGGAAAAAAAGAAAAGAGAACAGGCAAAAGATGGCAGACCAGGCGGCTACGAACGAGACTGCCGCGGCACCCGCCGCCACCGGCACTACGAAGAAGGCCAAGTCTGCGTCGTCTGCGAAGAAGCCGCGCGCCAAGCCTGCGCACCCGCGCACCTCTGAGATGGTGACGGCCGCCATCAAGAGTCTGAAGGAGCGCGGCGGGTCGTCGCTGCAGGCGATCAAGAAGTACATTGCCGCGCACTACAAGCTGGACGCGGAGAAGCTGGCGCCCTTTATCAAGAAGTACCTCAAGTCGGCCGTCGTGGCTGGCGAGCTGGTGCAGACGAAGGGGAAGGGCGCGTCGGGCTCTTTCAAGCTTGCCGGCGCCGGCGGCGGGGCGGCCGAGGGCGGCAAGGCTCGTGGTGGCGGCGGTGGTGCGAAGAAGAAGCGCGCCGCTCCGGCCAGCAAGGAGAAGAAGGGGGCCCGTGCGGCCGGCGCAAAGAAGGCTGGCGGCGTGAAGGCGGCGACCGGTCGGAAGGCGGGCGCCGCCAAGAAGGCGTCTGCGGCGTCGGCCGCTCCCGCGGGTGCGAAGAAGGCGGCTGCGGCCAAGCCGGCCAAGGCCAAGTCGCCGTCGAAGGCGAAGAAGGCCGCCAAGGTTCCGACGAAGAAGCCGAAGGCGCCGCGCCCGAAGAAGGCGACGGCGACGCCGTCTAAGGCGAAGGCTTCGCCCAAGAAGAAGAAGTAAAAAGGGCAGGGAAGGGTTGGCGGTTGACACCGTCGCCTGGTGGCCGGCGCGCAACCAGAGGCTGTCGCGCGGTCCCGGACAAAAACAAAAACGGCCCTTCTCAGGGCCATCAAAGCACGTCGGGAAGGTGTTGATTGTCGTGTCGTGGTCGGTCGGTTGCCTTGTCTGTCTGTCTTGCTTGCTGGCGTTTGTTTGTTTGTTTCATGTGTGGATGGTGTTTGCGTGCCGCGGTGGTTGGATTGTGGGGTCGTTGGCGGGCGTGGGCGGCGGCGCCGCGGTTGGTGTTACATAAAGTGTATTTTACTTTTATTATTTTTACCTATTTATTTTGCGCCGCGTTTGTTTGTTTGTCTTGGTGGTGGTTTTGGAATAGTCTTTTTTGCTTTGCTTTGCTTTGCTTTCCGGGCGTCACGTTTTGTGCCGTGGCCTGTGTGGGTGGCGCTATTGACGCTTGCGACTTGGCTCGGCCGGTGCGGTGCTTTTTTTTTTTTTTTTTTTTTTTTTTGGAAACGGCGGCGCCGGGCCGGGCCGGGCCGGGGGTGGGACGACTGGACTGGACTGGAGAGTGAGTGGGGAACTAGTCGTTGCGACCGACAAAGTTTTGCTCGCGACGGAGAGACGTTAGTGGCCCTGAAAAGGGCCGTTTTGTTTGTTTGGCGGTGTGCGGGTTTAGGCGCGCTCGCCGCGGATGCGGCGCGCGAGCTGGATGTCCTTGGGCATGATGGTGACTCGCTTGGCGTGGATTGCGCACAGGTTGGTGTCTTCGAAGAGGCCGACGAGGTAGGCCTCGCTGGCCTCCTGCAGGGCCATGACTGCGGAGCTCTGGAAGCGCAGGTCGGTCTTGAAGTCCTGGGCGATCTCGCGCACTAGGCGCTGGAATGGCAGCTTGCGGATGAGCAGCTCTGTGCTCTTCTGGTAGCGCCTGATTTCTCGCAGGGCGACGGTGCCCGGCCTGTAGCGGTGGGGCTTCTTGACGCCGCCGGTGGCGGGCGCGCTCTTCCTCGCCGCCTTGGTGGCGAGCTGTTTGCGCGGCGCCTTTCCGCCGGTGGACTTGCGGGCCGTTTGCTTTGTCCGGGCCATGGCTACTGCGGATGCGGATGCGGCGTGGAGGATATGCGTGCGCGACGGCGTCCGGTGCTGCCTTGACAACGGGCCCGCGCGCCCCGGGTGCTGCGCTTATATGCCCTCGGTGCGCGGTGGTGGGGGGAGGGGAGGGCGGGCCGCGGGGCCCCAGAGTCTATATAGGGGGGCGGCGCGCGCGCTGGGCGCCACAACCGTAGCCGACTCGCTAGCGCCGGGTGAGGAGCTTGCCTTGCTTTCTTGTTTTTTATATTATTGTGGTTGAGACGCTTGAAGAAGAAGAAGAATGACAGGCCGCGGCAAGGGAGGAAAGGGGCTCGGCAAGGGTGGCGCCAAGCGGCACCGCAAGGTGTTGCGCGACAACATCCAGGGCATCACGAAGCCCGCGATCCGCCGCCTGGCGCGCAGGGGCGGCGTGAAGCGCATCTCTGGTCTGATCTACGAGGAGACGCGCGGAGTGCTGAAGGTGTTCCTGGAGAACGTGATCCGCGACGCGGTGACGTACACTGAGCACGCCAAGCGCAAGACTGTGACGGCCATGGACGTGGTGTACGCCCTGAAGAGGCAGGGGCGCACCCTGTACGGTTTCGGCGGTTAGGCGGTGTGAGACCGAAGGAAGGAAAGAGAGAGATTGAGAAACGGCCCTTTTCAGGGCCACCACAGTGTTCGGAAGTTGAAAAGTGCGAAAGAGTCTGTGTTGCTGGTTTTTTCTCTTTTCCTTTTTAGTCTACTTGGCCTTTTAGTTTTGTTTGGAGGGTTTTTTTGACGTGGTGTGCGGTGCGGTTGGGAGGGAAGGAAGCGTGCCCTTGCGTTGTGTGAGCTCCTTCCTTCCTTCCTTCCTTCCTTCCCCTCCCTCTTTGCTTGTATGCTTCTTGTCGGTGGATGGGCTGTGTGTTGCGGCGCGGCTGAGTGCCGAGGGGTTATTTTTGAGGTGTGTTGTTGTGCGCCACGTGTGCTGGTTAATGGTCGCGAGACTGTGCGTGCGTGGAGTTGAGTGGAGGAGGTGGCCAAGTACGTGTGTACAAGATGGCGGCGCCTGTGTGTGTAAGAAGGAAAAAACCGTACACAGAAAGAGAGAGAGAAAAGTGGTGCGACGAACGACTGGAATTCTGCTTTGGACGTAGGTTTGTGTGGTGGCCCTGAAAAGGGCCGATTGTGTTTTGTTTTTTGAGCCGAGGCGGCAAATGGCGCGCTGCGTGCCAAGGGAGCACGCGGCGGTTGCCGATTGCGCTGTCTCTCTTTTAGGCCTTCTTCTCGGTCTTCTTTGGCAGCAGGACGGCCTGGATGTTGGGCAGGACACCTCCCTGTGCGATGGTGACGCCCGACAAGAGCTTGTTGAGCTCCTCGTCGTTGCGTATGGCGAGCTGCAGGTGGCGCGGGATGATGCGCGTCTTCTTGTTGTCGCGGGCCGCGTTTCCGGCCAGCTCGAGCACCTCAGCCGCGAGGTACTCCATGACGGCGGCGAGGTAGACGGGCGCCCCGGCGCCGACGCGCTCGGCGTAGTTTCCCTTGCGCAGGAGGCGGTGGATTCTGCCGACCGGGAACTGGAGCCCAGCCCTGCTTGAGCGGGACTTTGACTTGCCCTTGACTTTGCCTCCCTTTCCGCGTCCGGACATGGCGATGGGCTAGTTTGGAAAGAAGCGAGAAAGAAAAGCACAACGCCCCAAACGGTGCGAGCCGCAGCGAGTCGAGCAGCGGAGTGCGTGCCGGCGCCGGCGGGGTGGGGGTCCTTTATGGGCTCGGGTGCGGCGGCCGGTTGCGCGCGCGCCCCATTGGTCGGCGGCCGCAGCAGGGCGAGCTGGTAAAGGTGCGGCGGCGGCGTGCGGCGGGTGCCACTGTGTGGGGAGACGCTGACTGGAGCGGAGCGCCTGACTGACTGACTGTTTGTTCGTGATGCCGCCCAAGACTAGCGGGAAAGCCGCCAAGAAGGCTGGCAAGGCGCAGAAGAACATTTCGAAGGGCGACAAGAAGAAGAAGCGCAAGAGGAAGGAGAGCTATGCCATCTACATCTACAAGGTGCTGAAGCAGGTGCACCCTGACACGGGCATCTCTTCGAAGGCGATGAGCATCATGAACAGCTTCGTGAACGACATTTTCGAGCGCATTGCGGCCGAGGCTTCTCGCCTGGCGCACTACAACAAGCGCTCGACCATCACGTCCCGCGAGATCCAGACCGCTGTGCGGCTCTTGCTGCCTGGCGAGCTGGCCAAGCACGCGGTGAGCGAGGGCACGAAGGCGGTGACCAAGTACACGAGCTCCAAGTAAGGAGGTGGCTCTTGGAAATAGGAGGCTCGTCCGCGGCGCGGCGAAGAAAAGAAAAAACGGCCCTTTTCAGGGCCACCGAAATGCCTTTGCGGGAAGGGCGGAATTGTTGTTGTTGTTGTTGTTGTTGTTGTTGTTGTGAGCGGGTGGACGGCGGCACAGCTGTAGCTGTAGCTTGTGGTGTGGTGCGGCGCCGGCGCCTTTGGTTTTGGTGTGACGTTGGGATACGCACTTTAGCCACAGCCGGGTCGTGGGCGTGGGTGTTTCGAGACGTGTTGGTGTTAGGGGGGCGGATCGCTGGAGTTGGCTTGTTTGATATATATATATATATATATATATATTTTTTTTGTCCCCTTTGTATGGTATGGCCGGAGGTGTGGAACGGAAAGCAAACCGCGACTGTCGGATGTCACACCGTTGGTGGCGAGGGTGAGAAACACGTTGCCGCCTACAGCTGCTTCTACGCCGAGCGGGTGCGTTAAGTTAGTTGGTTGGTTGGGCGACGTAAAAGTGGAGCGTGGAGGTGTGTGTGAACGTGAGGAGACACGCATTGCATTGTATTTGTACGCGCGAGGTGAGTTAGGAGACCACGCGCCACGACGTACGGTGCCCTCTTTCGACCTGACGTCTGACGTCTGGTTTTTGTTTGTGGAGGCGGTGTCGTCATTCTGGATGTACGTGTATTTTCCGCTCAGTTGAGTGAGGTGACGCGAGACGACGGCGTCGGTGGTGTTTTTGTTTTGTTGTTGGCGCCCCGGGGATGAAGAGGGGCACCCGACGGTAACGAGAGGTTGCACTTTGTGATCGGTCGAATGTCCGGGGAGCGAGGAATAGGGTGGGGGGTTGAAAAGAAACGCCAGTGTAGGGCAACGGGACGGTGAACGTTCCCGTGGTGTCGGAGGTGTGCAGTGGGGGGGAGGAAAAAAAAAAGCGCGTAACGGCGCGGCTGCCGTGGTGGAAACGTTCTCTCCAACTTTGGTGGTGTCCCCTGTGTGTTTTGTTGTTCTCTATATCGTGTGTCCCCTCGCACAAGACGCTCTCTGGGCGGGTTTGATTCATTCATTTTTGCATTGTCACGTAGCGTAGAATGGAATGCGCAAGAGTTGAGTGAGACTGGCGACGGTATATGGTCTGAGCAGCGTCAGCTGCACTGCACACTCCCCGGAAAAGAATCTTGGATGCCGTGCTAACTGAAATTTGGTGGACGGGGTTCTCAGGGCTGTTTTCCTATTTTGTTGTTTGTTTGTCTCTAGTTAAGATGGTGAAATGACGTCGAAGAAGCAGTATTGCAAATACTGTTATGGAAATGCCCTAGTTTGATGAAAGGAAATGTGTGT
>NW_026063022.1:0-29903 GCF_023897955.1 Schistocerca gregaria | reverse complement strand
CATCCGGAGGCATTCTGTAATCTGTGGACCCTCAATGTGTTGATGAAACTCGGAAATTGCATCGGGATTGAATACAACAGTCACCAGGCGCACTTTCCTCCATGGGAGTAATGTCTCAAACAGTCTACGCTTTGATCGTTTCCTGCAAGACCAGTAGTAGTTTCCGATGCACATCTGGAGGCATTCTGTAATCTGTAAACTATCAGAGTGTTGTTCATACACGGAAATTGCATCGCGATTGAATACAACAGTCACTATACGCACTTTCCTCCATGGGAGTAATGTCTCAAACAGTCTGCGCTTTGATCGTTCCCTGCAAGACCAGTAGTAGTTCCCGACGCACATCTGGAGGCTTTCTGAAATCTGTGGTCCTTCAAAGTGTTGATGAAACACAGAAATTACCTCGGGATTGAATACAACAGTCACCATGCGCACTTTACTCCATGTGAGTAATGGCTCAAACAGTCTACGGTTTGATCGTTTCCAGGAACTCCAGTAGTAGTTTCCGATGCACATCTGGAGACATTCTTTAATCTGTGGTCCTTCAAAGTGTTGGTGAAACACGGAAATTGCATCGGGATTGAATACAACAGTCACAATACGCACTTTCCTCCATGGGAGTAGTGTCCTAAACAGCTTACGCTTTGATCGTTCAATGGAAGACCAGTAGTAGTTAACGATGCACATCTGGTTGCATTCCGTAATGTGTGGACTATCAGAGTGTTGATGAAACACAGAAATTGCATCGGGATTCAATACAACAGTCACCATGAGCACTTTCCTCCATGGGAGTAATGTCGCAAACAGTCTTCGCTTTGATAGTTCCCTGCAAGACCAGTAGTAGTTTCCGATGCACATCTGGAGGCATTCTGTAGTCTGTGGACCTTCAATGTGTTGATGAAACACATAAATTGCATCGGGATTGAATACAACAGTCACCATGCGTACTCTCCTCCATGGGATTAAAGCCTCAAACAGTTTACGCTTTGATCGTTCCCTGGAAAACAGGTAGTAGATTCCGATGCACATCTGGGGGCATTCTGTAATGTGTGGAGTATCAGAGTGTTGATGCAATACAGAAATTGCATCTTGATTGAATACAACAGTCACCATGCGCACTTTCCTCCATGGGAGTAATGTCTCAAACAGTTTACGCTTTGATCGTTCCCTGGAAGACCAGTAGTAGTTTCCGATGCACATCTGGGGGCATTCTGTAATGTGTGGACTATCTGATTGTTAATGAAACACAGAAATTGCATCGGGATTGAATACAACAGTCACAATGCGCACTTTCCTCCATTGGAGTAATGTCTCAGACAGTCTACGCTTTGATCGTTCCCTGCAAGACCAGTAGTAGATTCCGATGCACATCTGGAGGAATTCTGTTATCTGATGACCTTCAAAGTGTTGATGAAACACAGAAATTGCATCAGGATTGAATATGACAGTCACCATGAGCACTTTCCTCCATTGGAGTAATGTCTCAAACAGTCTACGCATTAATCGTTAACTGGAAGACCAGTAGTAGTTTCCGATGCACATCTGGTGTCATTCTGTAATCTGTGGACTAGCAGAGTGTTGATGAAACACAGAAATTTCATCAGGATTGAATACAACAGTCACCATACGCACTTTCCTCCATATGTGTAATGTCCTAAACAGCTTACGCTTTGATCGTTCCCTGGAAGACCAGTAGTAGTTCCCGATGCACATCTGGTTGCATTCTGTAATTTGTGGACTATCAGAGCGTTGATGAAACACAGAAATTGCATCGCGATTGAATACAACAGTCACCATGCGCACTTTGCTCCATGAGAGTAATGTCTCAAACAGTCTACGCTTTGATCGTTCCCTGCAACACCTGTAGTAGTTTCCGATGTACATCTGGAGAAATTCTATAATCTGTTGTTTTCAAAGTGTTGATGAAACACCGAAATTGCCTCGGGATTGAATACAACAGTCATCAAGCGCATTTTCCTACATGGGGGAAATGTCTCAAACAGTCTACGCTTTGATCGTTCCCTGGAAGACCAGTGGTAGATTCCGATGCACATCTGGAGGCATTCTGTAATCTGTAAATTATCAGAGTGTTGTTCAAACACAGAATATGCATCGGGATTGAAGACAACAGTCTCCATGCGCACTTTCCTCCATGGGAGTAATGTCTCAAACATTTTACGCTTTGATCATTCCCTGGAAGACCAGTAGTAGTCTCTGATGCACATCTGGAGGCATTCTGTAATCTGTAAACTATCAGAGAGGTGTTCAAACACAGAAATTGCATCGCGATTGAAGACAACAGTCACCATGCGCATTTTCCTACATGGGAGTAATGTCTCAAACAGTCTACGCTTTGATCGTTCCCTGGAGGACCAGTAGTAGTTTCCGATGCCCATCTGGAGGCATTCTGTAATCTGTAAACTATCAGAGTGTTGTTCAAACACAGAAATTGCATCGGGATTGAAGACAACAGTCACCATGCGCACTTTCCTCCATGGGAGTAATGTCGCAAAAAACAGGCTACGCTTTGATAGTTCCCTGCGAGACCAGTAGTAGTTTCCGATGCACATCTGGAGAAATTCTATAATCTGTTGACCTTCAAAGTGTTGATGAAACACAGAAATTGCATCGGGATTGAATACAACGGTCACAATGCGCACTTTCCTCCATGGGAGTAATGTCTCAAACAGTCTACGCTTTGATCGTTTCCTGGAAGACCATAGTAGTTTCCGATGCACATCTGGGGGCATTCTGTAATGTGTGGACTATCAGAGTGTTGATGAAACACAGAAATTTCATCGGAATTGAATACAACAATCACCTTGCGCACTTTCCTACATGGAAGTAATGTCTCAAACAGTCTACGTTTTGATCGTTCCCTGCAAGACCAGTAGTAGTTTCCGATGCACATCCGGAGGCATTCTGTAATCTGTGGACCATCAATGTGTTGATGAAACACAGAAATTGCATCGGGATTGAATACAACAGTCTCCATGCGCACTCTCCTCCATGGGATTACAGTCTCAAACAGTTTACGCTATGATCGTTCCCTGGAAGACCAGTAGTAGTTTACGATGCACATCTGAGGGCATACTGTAATGTCTGGACTATCAGAATGGTGATGAAACACAGAAATTGCATGGGGATTGAATACAACAGTCACCATGCGCACTTTCCTCCATGGGAGTAATGTCTCAAAGAGTCTACGCTTTGATCGTTTCCTTGAAGACCAGTAGTAGTTTCCGATGCACATCCGGAGGCATTCTGTAATCTGTGGACCCTCAATGTGTTGATGAAATACAGAAATTGCATCGGGATTGAATACAACAGTCACCATGCGCACTCTCCTCCATGGGATTACAGTATCAAAGAGTTTACGCTTTGATCGTTCCCTGGAAGACCAGTAGTAGTTTACGATGCACATCTGGGGGCATACTGTAATATCTGGACTATCAGAGTGTTGGTGAAACACAGAAATTGCATCGGGATTCAATACAACAGTCACCATGCGCACTTTCCTTTATGGGAGTAATGTCGCAAACAGTCTTCGCTTTGATAGTTCCCTGCAAGACCAGTAGTAGTTTCCGATGCACATCTGGAGGCATTCTGTAGTCTGTGGACCTTCAATGTGTTGATGAAACACATAAATTGCATCGGGATTGAATACAACAGTCACCATGCGTACTCTCCTCCATGGGATTAAAGCCTCAAACAGTTTACGCTTTGATCGTTCCCTGGAAAACAGGTAGTAGTTTCCGATGCACATCTGGGGACATTCTGTAATGTGTGGAGTATCAGAGTGTTGATGCAATACAGAAATTGCATCTTGATTGAATACAAGAGTCACCATGCGCACTTTCCTCCATGGGAGTAATGTCTCAAACAGTTTACGCTTTGATCGTTCCCTGGAAGACCAGTAGTAGTTTCCGATGCACATCTTGGGGCATTCTGTAATGTGTGGACTATCTGATTGTTAATGAAACACAGAAATTGCATCGGGATTGAATACAACAGTCACAATGCGCACTTTCCTCCATTGGAGTAATGTCTCACACAGTCTACGCATTGATCGTTCCCTGCAAGACCAGTAGTAGATTCCGGTGCACATCTGGAGGAATTCTGTTATCTGATGACCTTCAAAGTGTTGATGAAACACAGAAATTACATCAGGATTGAATATGACAGTCACCATGCGCACTTTCCTCCATAGGAGTAATGTCTCAAACAGTCTACGCTTTAATCGTTAACTGGAAGACCGGTAGTAGTTTCCGATGCACATCTGGTGTCATTCTGTAATCTGTGGACTAGCAGAGTGTTGATGAAACACAGAAATTTCATAAGGATTGAATACAACAGTCACCATACGCACTTTCCTCCATATGTGTAATGTCCTAAATAGCTTACGCTTTGATCGTTCCCTGGAAGACCAGTAGTAGTTCCCGATGCACATCTGGTTGCATTCTGTAATCTGTGGACTATCAGAGCGTTGATGAAACACAGAAATTGCATCACGATTGAATACAACAGTCACCATACGCACTTTCCTCCATGGGAGTATTGTCCTAAGCAGCTTACGCTTTGATCGTTCCCTGGAAGACCAGTAGTAGTTCCCGATGCACATCTGGTTGCATTCTGTAATTTGTGGACTATCAGAGCGTTGATGAAACACAGAAATTGCATCGCGATTGAATACAACAGTCACCATGCGCACTTTCCTTCATGAGAGTAATGTCTCAAACAGTTTACGCATTAATCGTTCCCTGGATGACCAGTAGTAGTTTCCGATGGACATCTGGGGGCATTCTGTAATATGTGGACTATCAGAGTGTTGATGAAACACAGAAATTGCATCGGGATTGAATACAACAGTCACCATGCGCACTTTGCTCCATGGGAGTAATGTCTCAAACAGTCTACGCTTTGATCGTTCCCTGCAACACCTGTAGTAGTTTCCGATGTACATCTGGAGAAATTCTATAATCTGTTGATTTCAAAGTGTTGATGAAACACCGAAATTGCCTCGGGATTGAATACAACAGTCATCAAGCGCATTTTCCTACATGGGGGTAATGTCTCAAACAGTCTACGCTTTGATCGTTCCCTGGAAGACCAGTGGTAGTTTCCGATGCACATCTGGAGGCATTCTGTAATCTGTAAATTATCAGAGTGTTGTTGAATCACAGAATATGCATCGGGATTGAAGACAACAGTCACCATGCGCACTTTCCTCCATGGGAGTAATGTCTCACACATTTTACGCTTTGATCATTCCCTGGAAGACCAGTAGTAGTCTCTGATGCACATCTGGAGGCATTCTGTAATCTGTAAACTATCAGAGTGGTGTTCAAACACAGAAATTGCATCGCGATTGAAGACAACAGTCACCATGCGCATTTTCCTACATGGGAGTAATGTCTCAAACAGTCTACGCTTTGATCGTTCCCTGGAGGACCAGTAGTAGTTTCCGATGCTCATCTGGAGGCATTCTGTAATCTGTAAACTATCAGAGTGTTGTTCAAACACAGAAATTCCATCGGGATTGAAGACAACTGTCACCATGCGCACTTTCCTCCATGGGAGTAATGTCGCAAACAGTCTACGCTTTGATAGTTCCCTGCGAGACCAGTAGTAGTTTCCGATGCACATCTGGAGAAATTCTATAATCTGTTGACCTTCAAAGTGTTGATGAAACACAGAAATTGCATCGGGATTGAATACAACGGTCACAATGCGCACTTTCCTCCATGGGAGTAATGTCTCAAAGAGTCTACGCTTTGATCGTTTCCTGGAAGACCAGTATTAGTTTCCGATGCACATCCGGAGGCATTCTGTAATTTGTGGACCTTGAATGTGTTGATGAAACACATGAATTGCATCGGGGTTGAATACAACAGTCACCGTGCGTACTCTCCTCCATGGGATTAATGCCTCAAACAGTTTACGCTTTGATCGTTCCCTTGCAAACAGGTAGTTGTTTCCGATGCACATCTGGGGGCATTCTGTAATGTGTGGATTATCAGAGTGTTGATGCAATACAGAAATTGCATCTTGATTGAATACAACAGTCACCATGCGCACTTTCCTCCATGGGAGTAATGTCTCAAACAGTTTACGCTTTGATCGTTCCCTGGAAGACCAGTAGTAGTTTCCGATGCACATCTGGGGGCATTCTGTAATGTGTGGACTATCAGAGTGTTGATGAAACACAGAAATTGCATCGGGATTGAATACAACAGTCACCTTGCGCACTTTCCTCCATGGGAGTAATGTCTCAAACAGTCTACGCTTTGATCTTTCCCTGGAAGACCAGTAGTAGTTTCCGATGCACATCTGGAGGCATTCTGTAATCTGTAAACTATCAGAGTGTTGTTCAAACACAGAAATTGCATCGGGATTGAATACAACAATCTCCATACGCACTTTCCTCCACGGGAGTAATGTCCCAAACAGTCTTCGCTTTCCCTGGAAGACCAGTAGTAGTTTCCGATGCACATCTGGGGGCATTCTGTAATCTGTGGACTAGCAGAGTGTTGATGAAACACAGGAATTGCCTCGGGATTGAATACAACAGTCATCATGCGCATTTTCCTACATGGGAGTAATGTCTCAAACAGTCTACGCTTTGATCGTTCCCTGGAAGACCAGTAGTAGTTTCTGATGCACATCTGGATGCATTCTGTAATCTGTAAACTATCAGAGTGTTGTTCAAACACAGAAATTGCATCGCGATTGAAGACAACAGTCACCATGCGCATTTTCCTACATGGGAGTTATGTCTCAAACAGTCTACGCTTTGATCGTTCCCTGGAGGACCAGTAGTAGTTTCCGATGCTCATCTGGAGGCATTCTGTAATCCGTAAACTATCAGAGTGTTGTTCAAGCACAGAAATTGCATCGGGATTGAATACATCGGTCACCATGCGCACTTTCCTCCATGGGAGATATGTCTCAATCATTTTACGATTTAATCGTTCCATGGAAGACCATTAGTAGTCTCCGATGCACATCTGGAGGCATTCTGTATTCTGTGGAGCTTCAAAGTGTTGATGAAACACATAATATTCATCGGGATTGAATATCACAGTCACTATGCGCACTTTCCTCCATGGGAGTAATGTCCCAAACAGTCTTCGCTTTAATCGTTCCCTGGAAGACCAGTAGTAGTTTCCGATGCACATCTGGAGAAATTCTATAATCTGTTGACCTTCAAAGTGTTGATGAAACACAGATATTGCATCGGGATTGACTACAACAGTCACAATGCGAACTTTCCTCCATGGGAGTAATGTCTCAAAGAGTCTACGCTTTGATCATTTCCTGGAAGACCAGTAGTAGTTTCCGATGCACATCCGGAGGCGTTCTGTAATCTGTGGACCTTCAATGTGTTGATGAAACACATAAATTGCATCGGGGTTGAATACAACAGTCACCATGCGTACTCTCCTCCATGGGATTAATGCATCAAACAGTTTACGCTTTGATCGTTCCCTGGAAAACAGGTAGTAGTTTCCGATGCACATCTGGGGGCATTCTGTAATGTGTGGATTATCAGAGTGTTGATGCAATACAGAAATTGCATCTTGATTGAATACAACAGTCACCATGCGCACTTTCCTCCATGAGAGTAATGTCTCGGACAGTTTACGCTTTCATCGTTCCCTGGAAGACCAGTAGTAGTTTCCGATGCACATCTGGTGGCATTCTGTAATCTGTTTACCGTCAATGTGTTGATGAAACACAGAAATTGCATCGGGATTAAAAACAACAGTCACCATGCCTACTTTCCTCCATGGGAGTAATGTCTGAAACAGTCTACGCTTTGATCGTTCCCTGCAAGACCAGTTGTAGTTTCCGATGCATGTCTGGAGTCATTCTGTAATCTGTCCACCTTCAAAGTGTTAATGAAACACAGAAATTCCCTCGGGATTGAATACAACAGTCACCATGCGCACTTTCCTCCATGGGAGTAATGTCCCAAACAGTCTACGCTTTGATCGTTCCCTGCAAGACCAGTAGTAGTTTCCGATGCACATCTGGAGGCATTCTGTAATCTGTAACCTATCAGAGTGTTGTTCAAACACAGAAATTGCATCGGGATTGACTACAACAGTCCCCATACGCACTTTTCTCTATGGGAGTAATGCCTCAAACAGTCTGCGCTTTGATCGTTCCCTGCAAGACCAGTAGTAGTTCCCGATGCACATCAGGAGGCTTTCTGTAATCTGTGGACCTTCAAAGTGTTGATGAAAACAGAAATTACCTCGTGATTGAATACAACAGTCACCATGCGCACTTTCCTCCATGTGAGTGATGTCTCAAACAGTCTACAGTTTGATCGTTTCCATGATGTCCAGTAGTAGTTCCCGATGCACATCTGGAGACATTCTGTAATCTGTGGTCCTACAAAGTGTTGGTCAAACACAGAAATTGCATCGGGATTAAATACAACAGTCACAATACGCACTTTCCTCCATGGGAGTAGTGTCCTAAACAGCTTACGCTTTGATCGTTCTCTGGAAGACCAGTAGTAGTTCCCGATGCACATCTGGTTGCATTCTGTAATGTGTGGACCATCAGAGCGTTGATGAAACACAGAAATTGCATCGGGATTGAATACAACAGTCACCTTGCGCACATTCCTCCATGGGAGTAATGTCTCAAACAGTCTACGATTTGGTCTTTCCCTGGAAGACCAGTAGTAGTTTCCGATGCACATCCGGAGGCATTCTCTAATATGTGGCCCTTCAATGTGTTGATGAAACACATAAATTGCATCGGTATTGAATACTACAGTCACCATGCGTACTCTCCTCCATGGGATTAATGCCTCAAACAGTTTACGCTTTAATCGTTCCCTGGAAAACCAGTAGTAGTTTCCGATGCACATCTGGGGGCATTCTGTAATGTGTGGACTATCAGAGTGTTGATACAATACAGAAATTGCATCTTGATAAAATACAACAGTCACCATGCGAACTTTCCTCCATGGGAGTAATGTCTCAAACAGTTTACGCTTTGATCGTTCCCTGGAAGACCAGTAGTAGTTTCCGATGCACATCTGGGGGCATTCTGTAATGTGTGAACTATCAGAGTGTTGATGAAACACAGAAATTGCATCGGGATTGAATACAACAGTCACCTTGCGCACTTTCCTCCATGGGAGTAATGTCTCAAACAGTCTACGCTTTGATCTTTCCCTGGAAGACCAGTAGTAGTTTCCGATGCACATCTGGAGGCATTCTGTAATCAGTAAACTATCAGAAAGTTGTTCAAACACAGAAAATGCATCGGGATTGAATACAACAGTCACCATACTCACTTTCCTCCATGGGAGTAATGTCCCAAACAGTCTTCGATTTGACCGTTCCCTGGAAGACCAGTAGGAGTTCCCGATGCACATCTGGTTGCATTCTGTAATGTGTGGACCATCAGAGCGTTGATGAAACACAGAAATTGCATCGGGATTGAATACAACAGTCACCTTGCGCACATTCCTCCATGGGAGTAATGTCTCAAACAGTCTACGATTTGGTCTTTCCCTGGAAGACCAGTAGTAGTTTCCGATGCACATCTGGAGGCATTCTGTAATCTGTAAACTATCAGAGTGTTGTTCAAACACAGAAAATGCATCGGGATTGAATACAACAGTCACCATACTCACTTTCCTCCATGGGAGTAATGTCCCAAACAGTCTTCGCTTTGATCGTTCCCTGGAAGACCAGTAGGAGTTTACGATGCACATCTGGAAGCATTCTGTAATCTGTGGACTAGCAGAGTGTTGATGAAACACAGAAATTGCATCAGGATTGAATGCAACAGTCACCATACGCACTTTCCTCCATGGGAGTAATGTCCTAAAGAGCTTACGCTTTGATCGTTCCCTGGAAGACCAGTAGTAGTTCCCGATGCACATCTGGTTGCATTCTCTAATGTGTGGACTATCAGAGCGTTGATGAAACACAGAAAATGCAACGCGATTGAATACAACACTCACCATGCGCACTTTCCTCCATGGGAGTAATGTCTCAAACAGTTTACGCTTTAATCGTTCCCTGGAAGACCAGTAGTAGTTTCCGATGCACATCTGGGGGCATTCTGTAATCTGTTTACCGTCAATGTGTTGATGAAACACAGAAATTGCACCGGGATTGAATATAACAGTCACCATGCCCACTTTCCTCCATGGGAGTAATGTCTCATACAGTTTACGCTTTGATCGTTCCCTGGAAGACCAGTAGTAGTTTCCGATGCACATCTGGGGCATTCAGTAATGTGTGGACTATCAGAGTGTTGATGAAAAACAGTAATTGCATCGAGATTGAATACAACAGTCACCATGCGCACTTTCCTCCATGGGAGTAATGTCTCAAACAGTCTACGCTTTGATCGTTCCCTGCAAGACCAGTTGTAGTTTCCGATCCATGTCTGGAGTCATTCTGTAATCTGTGGACCTTCAAAGTGTTAATGAAACACAGAAATTGCCTCGGGATTGAATACAACAGTCACCATGCGCACTTTCCTCCATGGGAGTAATGTCTCAAACAGTCTGCGCTTTGATCGTTCCCTGCAAGACCAGTAGTAGTTCCCGATGCACATCTGGAGGCTTTCTGTAATCTGTGGACCTCCAAAGTGTTGATGAACATAGAAATTGCATCGGGATTGAATACAACAGTCACCATGCCCACTTTCCTCCATGGGAGTAATGTCTCATACAGTTTACGCTTTGATCGTTCCCTGGAAGACCAGTAGTAGTTTCCGATGCACATCTGGTGTCAATCTGTAATCTGTGGACCATCAGAGTGTTGATGAAACACAGAAATTGCATCGGGATTGAATACACCTGTCACCATGCGCACTTTCCTCCATGGGAGTAAGGTCTCAAACAGTTTACGCTTTGATCGTTCCCTGGAAGAAAACTAGTAGTATCCGATGCACATCTGGGGGCATACTGTAATGTGTGGACTATCAGAGTGTTGTTGAAACACAGAAATTGCATCGGGATTGAATACAACAGTCACAATGCGCACTTTCCTCCATTTGAGTAATGTCTCAAAGAGTCTACGATTTGATCGTTTCCTGGAAGACCAGTAGTAGTTTCCGATGCACATCCGGGGGCATTCTGTAATATGTGGACTATCAGAGTGTTGATGCAATACAGAAATTGCATCATGATTGAATACAACAGTCACCATGCCCACTTACCTCCATGGGAGTAATGTCTCAAACAGTTTACGCTTTGATCGTTCCCTGGAAGACCAGTAGTAGTTTCCGATGCACATCTGGAGAAATTCCATAATCTGTTGACCTTCAAAGTGTTGATGAACATAGAAATTGCATCGGGATTGAATACAACAGTCACCATACGCACTTTCCTCCATGGGAGTAATGTCCTAAAGAGCTTACGCTTTGATCGTTCCCTGGATGACCATTAGTAGTTCCCGATGCACATCTGGTTGCATTCTCTAATGTGTGGACTATCAGAGCGTTGATAAAACACTGAAATTGCAACGCGATTGAATACAACAGTCACCATGCGCACTTTCCTCCATGGGAGTAAGGTCTCAAACAGATTACGCTTTAATCGTTCCCTGGAAGACCAGTAGTAGTTTCCGATGCACATCTGCGGGCATTCTGTAATCTGTTTACCGTCAATGTGTTGATGAAACACAGAAATTGCATCGGGATTGAATACAACAGTCACCATGCCCACTTTCCTCCATGGGAGTAATGTCTCATAGAGTTTACGCTTTGATCGTTCCCTGGAAGACCAGTAGTAGTTTCCGATGCACATCTAAAGGCATTCTGTAATGTGTGGACTATCAGAGTGTTGATGAAACACAGAAATTGCATCGACATTGAATACAAGAGTCACCATTTGCACTTTCCTCTATGGGAGTAATGTCTCAAAGAGTCTACGCATTGATCGTTGCCTGCAAGACCAGTTGTAGTTTCCGATGCATGTCTGGAGTCATTCTGTAATATGTGGACCTTCAAAGTGTTAATGAAACACAGAAATTGCCTCGGAATTGAATACAACAGTCACCATGCGCACTTTCCTCCATGGGAGTAATGTCTCAAACAGTCTACGCTTTGATCGTTCCCTGCAAGAATAGTAGTAATTTCCGATGCACATCTGGAGGCATTCTGTAATCTGTAAACCATCAGAGTGTTGTTCAAACACAGAATTTGCCTCGGGATTGAATACAACAGTCACCATGCGCACTTTCCTCCATCGGAGTAATGTCTCAAACAGTTTATGCTTTGATCGTTCCCTGGAAGACCAGTAGTAGTATCCGATGCACATCTGGGGGAATTCTGTAATCTGTTTACCGTCAATGTGTTGATGAAACACAGAAATTGCATCGGGATTGAATACAACAGTCACCATGCCCACTTTCCTCCATGGGAGTAATGTCACATACAGTTTACGCTTTGGTCGTTCCCTGGAAGACCAGTAGTAGTTTCCGATGCACATCTAAAGGCATTCTGTAATGTGTGGACTATCAGAGTGTTGATAAAACACAGAAATTGCATCGGGATTTACTACAACAGTCACCATACGCACTTTCCTCTATGGGAGTAATGCCTCAAACAGTCTGCGCTTTGATCGTTCCCTGCAAGACCAGTAGTAGTTCCCGATGCACATCTGGAGGCTTTCTGTAATCTGTGGACCTTCAAAGTGTTGATGAAAACAGAAATTACCTCGGGACTGAATACAGACACCATGCGCACTTTCCTCCATGGGAGAAATGTTTCAAACAATCTACGCTTTGATCGTTCTCTGGAAGACCAGTAGTAGTTTCCGATGCACATCTGGTGGCATTCTGTAATCTGTAAACTATCAGAGTGTTGTTCAAACACAGAAATTGCATCGGGATTGAATACAACAGTCACCATACTCACTTTCCTCCATGGGAGTAATGTCCCAAACAGTCTTCGCTTTGATCGTTCCCTGGAAGACCAGTAGGAATTTACGATGCACATCTGGAGGCATTCTGTAATCTGTGGACTAGCAGAGTGTTGATGAAACACAGAAATTGCATTAGGATTGAATACAACAGTCACCATACGCACTTTCCTCCATCGGAGTAATGTCCTAAACAGCTTACGCTTTGATCGTTCCCTGGAGGACCTGTAGTAGTTCCCGATGCACATCTGGTTGCATTCTGTAATGTGTGGACTATCAGAGCGTTGATGAAACACAGAAGTTGCATCGCGATTGAATACAACAGTAACCATGCGAACTTTCCTCCATGAGAGTAATGTCTCAAACGGTCTACACTTTGATCGTTCAATGCAAGACCAGTAGTAGTTTCCGATGCACATCTGGAGGCATTCTGTAATCTGTAAACTATCAGAGTGTTGTTCAAACACAGAAATTGCACCGGGATTGACTACAACAGTCACCATACGCACTGTCCTCTATAGGAGTAATGCCTCAAACAGTCTGCGCTTTGATCGTTCCCTGCAAGACCAGTAGTAGTTCCCGATGCACATCTGGAGTCTTTCTGTAATCTGTGGACCATCAGAGTGTTGATGAAACACAGAAATTGCATCGGGATTGAATACAACTGTCACCATGCGCACTTTCCTCCATGGGATTAAGGTCTCAAACAGTTTACGCTTTGATCGTTCCCTGGAAGACCACTAGTAGTATCCGATGCACATCTGGGGGCATACTGTAATGTGTGGACTATCAGAGTGTTGTTGAAACACAGAAATTGCATCGGGATTGAATACAACAGTCACAATGCGCACTTTCCTCCATTTGAGTAATGTCTCAAAGAGTCTACGATTTGATCGTTTCCTGGAAGACCAGTAGTAGTTTCCGATGCACATCAGGAGAAATTCCATAATCTGTTGACCTTCAAAGTGTTGATGAACATAGAAATTGCATCGGGATTGAATACAACAGCCACCATAACCACTTTCCTCCATGGGAGTAATGTCCTAAAGAGCTTACGCTCTGATCGTTCCCTGGAAGACCAGTAGTAGTTCCCGATGCACATCTGGTTGCATTCTCTAATGTGTGGACTATCAGAGCGTTGATGAAACACTGAAATTGCAACGCGATTGAATACAACAGTCACCATGCGCACTTTCCTACATGGGAGTAATGTCTCAAACAGTTTACGCTTTAATCGATCCCTGGAAGACCAGTAGTAGTTTCCGATGCACATCTGCTGGCATTCTGTAATCTGTTTACTGTCAATGTGTTGATGAAACACAGATATTGCATCGGGATTGAATACAACAGTCACCATGCCCACTTTCCTCCATGGGAGTAATGTCTCATACAGTTTACGCTTTGATCGTTCCCTGGAAGACCAGTAGTAATTTCCGATGCACATCTGGGGGCATTCTGTAATGTTTGGACTATCAGAGTGTTGATGAAACACAGAAATTGCATCGACATTGAATACAAGAGTCACCATTTGCACTTTCCTCCATGGGAGTAATGTCTCAAACAGTCTACGCTTTGATCGTTCCCTGCAAGACCAGTTGTAGTTCCGATGCATGTCTGGAGTCATTCTGTAATCTGTGGACCTTCAAAGTGTTAATGAAACACAGATATTGCCTCGGGATTGAATACAACTGTCACCATGCGCACTTTCCTCCATGGGAGTAATGTCTCAAACAGTCTACGCTTTGATCGTTCCCTGCAAGACCAGTAGTAATTTCCGATGCACATCTGGAGGCATTCTGTAATCTGTAAACCATCAGAGTGTTGTTCAAACACAGAGTTTGCCTCGGGATTGAATACAACAGTCACCATGCGCACTTTCCTCCATCGGAGTAATGTCTCAAACAGTTTATGCTTTGATCGTTCCCTGGAAGACCAGTAGTAGTATCCGATGCACATCTGGGGGAATTCTGTAATCTGTTTACCGTCAATGTGTTGATGAAACACAGAAATTGCATCGGGATTGAATACAACAGTCACCATGCCCACTTTCCTCCATGGGAGTAATGTCACATACAGTTTACGCTTTGATCGTTCCCTGGAAAACCAGTAGTAGTTTCCGATGCACATCTAATGGCATTCTGTAATGTGTGGACTATCAGAGTGTTGATAAAACACAGAAATTGCATCGAGATTGAATACAACAGTCACCATGCGCACTTTCCTCCATGGGAGTAATGTCTCAAACAGTTTACGCTTTGATCGTTCCCTGGAAGACCAGTAGTAGTTTGCGATGCACATCTGGGGGCATTCTGTAATGTGTGAACTATCAGAGTGTTGATGAAATACAGAAATTGCATCGGGATTGAATACAACAGTCACCTTGCGCACTTTCCTCATTGGGAGTAATGTCTCAAACAGTCTACGCTTTGATCTTTCCCTGGAAGACCAGTAGTAGTTTCCGATGCACATCTGGTGGCATTGTGTAATCTGTAAACTATCAGAGTGTTGTTCAAACACAGAAATTGCATCGGGATTGAATACAACAGTCACCATACTCACTTTCCTCCATGGGAGTAATGTCCCAAACAGTCTTCGCTTTGATCGTTCCCTGGAAGACCAGTAGGAATTTACGATGCACATCTGGAGGCATTCTGTAATCTGTGGACTAGCAGAGTGTTGATGAAACACAGAAATTGCATTAGGATTGAATACAACAGTCACCATACGCACTTTCCTCCATCGGAGTAATGTCCTAAACAGCTTACGCTTTGATCGTTCCCTGGAAGACCAGTAGTAGTTCCCGATGCACATCTGGTTGCATTCTCTAATGTGTGGACTATCAGAGCGTTGATGAAACACTGAAATTGCAACGCGATTGAATACAACAGTCACCATGCGCACTTTCCTACATGGGAGTAATGTCTCAAACAGTTTACGCTTTAATCGTTCCCTGGAAGACCAGTAGTAGTTTCCGATGCACATCTGCTGGCATTCTGTAATCTGTTTACCGTCAATGTGTTGATGAAACACAGATATTGCATCGGGATTGAATACAACAGTCACCATGCCCACTTTCCTCCATGGGAGTAATGTCTCATACAGTTTACGCTTTGATCGTTCCCTGGAAGACCAGTAGTAATTTCCGATGCACATCTGGGGGCATTCTGTAATGTTTGGACTATCAGAGTGTTGATGAAACACAGAAATTGCATCGACATTGAATACAAGAGTCACCATTTGCACTTTCCTCCATGGGAGTAATGTCTCAAACAGTCTACGCTTTGATCGTTCCCTGCAAGACCAGTTGTAGTTCCGATGCATGTCTGGAGTCATTCTGTAATCTGTGGATCTTCAAAGTGTTGATGAAACACAGAAATTGCCTCGGGACTGAATACAACAGACACCATGCGCACTTTCCTCCATGGGAGAAATGTTTCAAACAGTCTACGCTTTGATCGTTCTCTGGAAGACCAGTAGTAGTTTCCGATGCACATCTGGAGGCATTCTGTAGTCTGTGGACCTTCAAAGTGTTGATGAAACAAAGAAATTGCATCGGGATTGAATACAACAGTCACCATGCGCACTTTCCTCCATAGGAGTAATGTCTCAAACAGTTTACGCTTTGATCGTTCCCTGGAAGACCAGTAGTAGTTTGCGATGCACATCTGGGGGCATTCTGTAATGTGTGAACTATCAGAGTGTTGATGAAATACAGAAATTGCATCGGGATTGAATACAACAGTCACCTTGCGCACTTTCCTCATTGGGAGTAATGTCTCAAACAGTCTACGCTTTGATCTTTCCCTGGAAGACCAGTAGTAGTTACCGATGCACATCTGGTGGCATTCTGTAATCTGTAAACTATCAGAGTGTTGTTCAAACACAGAAATTGCATCGGGATTGAATACAACAGTCACCATACTCACTTTCCTCCATGGGAGTAATGTCCCAAACAGTCTTCGCTTTGATCGTTCCCTGGAAGACCAGTAGGAATTTACGATGCACATCTGGAGGCATTCTGTAATCTGTGGACCTTCAAAGTGTTGATGAAAACAGAAATTACCTCGGGATTGAATACAACAGTCACCATGCTCACTTTCCTCCATGGGAGTAATGTCTCAAACAGTCTACGCTTTGATCGTTCCCTGGAAGACCAGTAGTAGTTTCTGATGCACATATGGAGGAATTCTGTAATCTGTGGACCTTCAAAGTGTTGATGAAACAAAGAAATTGCATCGGGATTGAATACAACAGTCACCATGGGGCTTTTATTCCATGGGAGTAATGTCTCAAACTGTCTATGCTTTGATCGATTCCTGGTAAACCAGTAGTAGGTTTAGAAGCACATCTGGAGGCATTCTGTAATCTGTGGACTTCAGAGTGTTGATGAAACACAGATATTGCATCGGTATTGAATACAACAGGCACCATGGGGCTTTTATTCCATGGGAGTAATGTCTCAAACTGTCTACGCTTTCATCGATTCCTGGGAGACAAGTAGTAGATTTCGAAGCACATATGGAGGCATTCTGTTATCTGTGGACCATCAGAGTGTTGATGAAACACAGATATTGCATCGGTATTGAATACAACAGGCACCATGGGGCTTTTATTCCATGGGAGTAATGTCTCAAACTGTATATGCTTTGATCGATTCCTGGGAGACCAGTAGTAGTTTTCGAAGCACATCTGGAGGCATTCTGTAATTTGTGGACCTTCAGAGTGTTGAAGAAACAGGGAAATTGCATCGGTATTGAATACAACAGGCATCGATGGGCTTTTATTCCATGGGAGTAATGTCTCAAACTGTCTATGCTTTGATCGATTCCTGGGAAACCAGTGGTAGGTTTCGAAGCACATCTGGAGGTATTCTGTAATCTGTGGTCCTTCAGAGTGTTGATGAAACACAGATATTGCATCGGTATTGAATATAACAGGCACCATGGGGCTTTTATTCTATGGGAGTAATGTCTCAAACTGTCTATGCTTTGATCGATTCCTGGGAGACCAATAGTAGTTTTCGAAGCACATCTGGAGGCATTCTGTAATCTGTGGAACTTTAGAGTGTTGATGAAACACAGATATTGCATCGGAATTGAATAGAACAGGCACCATGGGGCTTTTATTCCATGGGAGTAATGTCTCAAACTGTCTATGCTTTGATCGATTCCTGGGAGACCAGTAGTAGTTTTCGAAGCACATCTGGAGGCATTCTGTAATTTGTAGATCTTCAGAGTGTTGAAGAAACAGGGAAATTGCATCGGTATTGAATACAACAGGCATCGATGGGCTTTTATTGCATGGGAGTAATGTCTCAAACTGTCTATGCTTTGATCGATTCCTGGGAAACCAGTGGTAGGTTTCGAAGCACATCTGGAGGTATTCTGTAATCTGTGGTCCTTCAGAGTGTTGATGAAACACAGATATTGCATCGGTATTGAATACAACAGGCACCATGGGCTTTTATTCCATGGGAGTAATGTCTCAAACTGTCTATGCTTTGATCGATTCCTGGGAAACCAGTAGTAGGTTTAGAAGCACATCTGGAGGTATTCTGTAATCTGTGGTCCATCAGAGTGTTGATGAAACACAGATATTGCTTCGGTATTCAATACAACAGGCACCATGGGGTTTTATTCCATGGGAGTAATGTCTCAAACTGTCTACGCTTTCATCGATTCCTGGGTGACAAGTAGTAGTTTTCGAAGCACATATGGCGGCATTCTGTTATCTGTGGACCTTCAGAGTGTTGATGAAACACAGATATTGCATCGGTATTGAATACAGCAGGCATCGTGGGGCTTTTATTCCATGGGAGTAACGTCTCAAACTGTCTATGCTTTGATCGATTCCTGGGAAACTAGTAGTAGGTGTCGAAGCACATCTGGAGGTATTCTGTAATCTGTGGTCCTTCAGAGTGTTGATGAAACACAGATATTGCATCGGTATTGAATACAACAGGCACCAAGGGGCTTTTATTCCATGGGAGTAATATCTCAAACTGTCTACGCTTTCATCGATTCCTGGGAGACAAGTAGTAGTTTTCGAAGCACATGTGGAGGCATTCTATAATCTGTGGACCTTCAGAGTGTTGAAGAAACAGGGAAATTGCATCGGTATTGAATACAACAGGCATCGTGGGGCTTTTATTCCATGGGAGTAATGTCTCAAACTGTCTATGCTTTGATCGATTCCTGGGAAATCAGTAGTAGGTTTCGAAGCACATCTGGAGGTATTCTGTAATCTGTGGTCCTTCAGAGTGTTGATGAAGCACAGATATTTCGTCGGTATGGAATACAACAGGCACCATGGGGCTTTTATTCCATGGGAGTAATGCCTCAAACTGTCTATGCTTTGATCGATTCCTGGGAGACCAGTAGTAGTTTTCGAAGCACATCTGGAGGCATTCTGTAATCTGTGGACCTTCAGAGTGTTGAAGAAACACAGATATTGCATTGGTATTGAATACAACAGGCAACGATGGGCTTTTATTCCATGGGAGTAATGTCTCAAACTGACTATGCTTTGATCGATTCCTGGGAAACCAGTAGTAGGTTTCGAAGCACATCCGGAGGTATTCTGTAATCTGTGGTCCTTCAGAGTGTTGATGAAACACAGATATTGCATCGGTATTGAATACAACAGGCACCATGGGGCTTTTATTCTATGGGAGTAATGTCTCAAACTGTCTATGCTTTGATCGATTCCTGGGAGACCAGTAGTAGTTTTCGAAGCACATCTGGAGGCATTCTGTAATCTGTGGACCTTCAGAGTGTTGATGAAACACAGATATTGCATCGGAATTGAATACAACAGGCACCATGGGGCTTTTATTCCATGGGAGTAATGTCTCAAACTGTCTATGCTTTGATCGATTCCTGGGAGACCAGTAGTAGTTTTCGAAGCACGTCTGGAGGCATTCTGTAATCTGTGGACCTTCAGAGTGTTGAAGAAACAGGGAAATTGCATCGGTATTGAATACAACGGGCATCGTGGGGCTTTTATTCCATGGGAGTAATGTCTCAAACTGTCTATGCTTTGATCGATTCCTGGGAAACCAGTAGTAGGTTTAGAAGCACATCTGGAGGTAATCTGTAATCTGTGGTCCTTCAGAGTGTTGATGAAACACAGATATTGCATCGGTATTGAATACAACAGGCACCACGGGGCATTTATTCCATGGGAGTAATGTCTCAAACTGTCTACGCTTTCATCGATTCCTGGGAGACAAGTAGTAGTTTTCGAAGCACATCTGGAGGCATTCTGTTATCTGTGGACCTTCAGAGTGTTGAAGAAACAGGGAAATTGCATCGGTATTGAATACAACAGGCATTGTGGGGCTTTTATTCCATGGGAGTAATGTCTCAATCTGTCTATGCTTTGATCGATTCCTGGGAAACCAGTAATAGGTTTCGAAGCACATCTGGTGGTATTCTGTAATCTGTGGTCCTTCAGAGTGTTGATGAAACACAGATATTGCATCGGTATTGAATACAACAGGCACCATGGGGCTTTTATTCCATGGGAGTAATGTCTCAAACTGTCTATGCTTTGATCGATTCCTGGTAAACCAGTAGTAGGTTTAGAAGCACATCTGGAGGCATTCTGTAATCTGTGGACTTCAGAGTGTTGATGAAACACAGATATTGCATCGGTATTGAATACAACAGGCACCATGGGGCTTTTATTCCATGGGAGTAATGTCTCAAACTGTCTACGCTTTCATCGATTCCTGGGAGACAAGTAGTAGTTTTCGAAGCACATATGGAGGCATTCTGTTATCTGTGGACCATCAGAGTGTTGATGAAACACAGATATTGCATCGGTATTGAATACAACAGGCACCATGGGGCTTTTATTCCATGGGAGTAATGTCTCAAACTGTCTATGCTTTGATAGATTCCTGGGAGACCAGTAGTAGTTTTCGAAGCACATCTGGAGGCATTCTGTAATTTGTGGACCTTCAGAGTGTTGAAGAAACAGGGAAATTGCATCGGTATTGAATACAACAGGCATCGATGGGCTTTTATTCCATGGGAGTAATGTCTCAAACTGTCTATGCTTTGATCGATTCCTGGGAAACCAGTGGTAGGTTTCGAAGCACATCTGGAGGTATTCTGTAATCTGTGGTCCTTCAGAGTGTTGATGAAACACAGATATTGCATCGGTATTGAATATAACAGGCACCATGGGGCTTTTATTCTATGGGAGTAATGTCTCAAACTGTCTATGCTTTGATCGATTCCTGGGAGACCAGTAGTAGTTTTCGAAGCACATCTGGAGGCATTCTGTAATCTGTGGAACTTTAGAGTGTTGATGAAGCACAGATATTGCATCGGAATTGAATAGAACAGGCACCATGGGGCTTTTATTCCATGGGAGTAATGTCTCAAACTGTCTATGCTTTGATCGATTCCTGGGAGACCAGTAGTAGTTTTCGAAGCACATCTGGAGGCATTCTGTAATTTGTGGACCTTCAGAGTGTTGAAGAAACAGGGAAATTGCATCGGTATTGAATACAACAGGCATCGATGGGCTTTTATTCCATGGGAGTAATGTCTCAAACTGTCTATGTTTTGATCGATTCCTATGAAACCAGTGGTAGGTTTCGAAGCACATCTGGAGGTATTCTGTAATCTGTGGTCCTTCAGAGTGTTGATGAAACACAGATATTGCATCGGTATTGAATATAACAGGCACCATGGGCTTCTATTCCATGGGAGTAATGTCTCAAACTGTCTATGCTTTGATCGATTCCTGGGAAACCAGTAGTAGGTTTAGAAGCACATCTGGAGGTATTCTGTAATCTGTGGTCCATCAGAGTGTTGATGAAACACAGATATTGCTTCGGTATTCAATACAACAGGCACCATGGGGCTTTTATTCCATGGGAGTAATGTCTCAAACTGTCTACGCTTTCATCGATTCCTGGGTGACAAGTAGTAGTTTTCGAAGCACATATGGCGGCATTCTGTTATCTGTGGACCTTCAGAGTGTTGATGAAACACAGATATTGCATCGGTATTGAATACAGCAGGCATCGTGGGGCTTTTATTCCATGGGAGTAACGTCTCAAACTGTCTATGCTTTGATCGATTCCTGGGAAACTAGTAGTAGGTGTCGAAGCACATCTGTAGGTATTCTGTAATCTGTGGTCCTTCAGAGTGTTGATGAAACACAGATATTGCATCGGTATTGAATACAACAGGCACCAAGGGGCTTTTATTCCATGGGAGTAATGTCTCAAACTGTATACGCTTTCATCGATTCCTGGGAGACAAGTAGTAGTTTTCGAAGCACATGTGGAGGCATTCTATAATCTGTGGACCTTCAGAGTGTTGAAGAAACAGGGAAATTGCATCGGTATTGAATACAACAGGCATCGTTGGGCTTTTATTCCATGGGAGTTATGTCTCAAACTGTCTATGCTTTGATCGATTCCTGGGAAATCAGTAGTAGGTTTCGAAGCACATCTGGAGGTATTCTGTAATCTGTGGTCCTTCAGAGTGTTGATGAAGCACAGATATTGCGTCGGTATGGAATACAACAGGCACCATGGGGCTTTTATTCCATGGGAGTAATGCCTCAAACTGTCTATGCTTTGATCGATTCCTGGGAGACCAGTAGTAGTTTTCGAAGCACATCTGGAGGCATTCTGTAATATGTGGACCTTCAGAGTGTTGAAGAAACACAGATATTGCATTGGTATTGAATACAACAGGCATCGATGGGCTTTTATTCCATGGGAGTAATGTCTCAAACTGACTATGCTTTGATCGATTCCTGGGAAACCAGTAGTAGGTTTCGAAGCACATCCGGAGGTATTCTGTTATCTGTGGTCCTTCAGAGTGTTGATGAAACACAGATATTGCATCGGTATTGAATACAACAGGCACCATGGGGCTTTTATTCTATGGGAGTAATGTCTCAAACTGTCTATGCTTTGATCGATTCCTGGGAGACCAGTAGTAGTTTTCGAAGCACATCTGGAGGCATTCTGTAATCTGTGGACCTTCAGAGTGTTGATGAAACACAGATATTGCATCGGAATTGAATAGAACAGGCACCATAGGGCTTTTATTCCATGGGAGTAATGTCTCAAACTGTCTATGCTTTGATCGATTCCTGGGAGACCAGTAGTAGTTTTCGAAGCACGTCTGGAGGCATTCTGTAATCTGTGGACCTTCAGAGTGTTGAAGAAACAGGGAAATTGCATCGGTATTGAATACAACGGGCATCGTGGGGCTTTTATTCCATGGGAGTAATGTCTCAAACTGTCTATGCTTTGATCGATTCCTGGGAAACCAGTAGTAGGTTTAGAAGCACATCTGGAAGTATTCTGTAATCTGTGGTCCTTCAGAGTGTTGATGAAACACAGATATTGCATCGGTATTGAATACAACGGGCACCACGGGGCATTTATTCCATGGGAGTAATGTCTCAAACTGTCTACGCTTTCATCGATTCCTGGGAGACAAGTAGTAGTTTTCGAAGCACATCTGGAGGCATTCTGTTATCTGTGGACCTTCAGAGTGTTGAAGAAACAGGGAAATTGCATCGGTATTGAATACAACAGGCAATGTGGGGCTTTTATTCCATGGGAGTAATGTCTCAATCTGTCTATGCTTTGATCGATTCCTGGGAAACCAGTAATAGGTTTCGAAGCACATCTGGTGGTATTCTGTAATCTGTGGTCCTTCAGAGTGTTGATGAAACACAGATATTGCATCGGTATTGAATACAACGGGCACCATGGGGCTTTTATTCCATGGGAGTAATGTCTCAAACTGTCTATGCTTTGATCGATTCCTGGTAAACCAGTAGTAGGTTTAGAAGCACATCTGGAGGCATTCTGTAATCTGTGGACTTCAGAGTGTTGATGAAACACAGATATTGCATCGGTATTGAATACAACAGGCACCATGGGGCTTTTATTCCATGGGAGTAATGTCTCAAACTGTCTACGCTTTCATCGATTCCTGGGAGACAAGTAGTAGTTTTCGAAGCACATATGGAGGCATTCTGTTATCTGTGGAGCATCAGAGTGTTGATGAAACACAGATATTGCATCGGTATTGAATACAACAGGCACCATGGGGCTTTTATTCCATGGGAGTAATGTCTCGAACTGTCTATGCTTTGATCGATTCCTGGGAGACCAGTAGTAGTTTTCGAAGCACATCTGGAGGCATTCTGTAATTTGTGGACCTTCAGAGTGTTGAAGAAACAGGGAAATTGCATCGGTATTGAATACAACAGGCATCGATGGGCTTTTATTCCATGGGAGTAATGTCTCAAACTGTCTATGCTTTGATCGATTCCTGGGAAACCAGTGGTAGGTTTCGAAGCACATCTGGAGGTATTCTGTAATCTGTGGTCCTTCAGAGTGTTGATGAAACACAGATATTGCATCGGTATTGAATATAACAGGCACCATGGGGCTTTTATTCTATGGGAGTAATGTCTCAAACTGTCTATGCTTTGATCGATTCCTGGGAGACCAGTAGTAGTTTTCGAAGCACATCTGGAGGCATTCTGTAATCTGTGGAACTTTAGAGTGTTGATGAAACACAGATATTGCATCGGAATTGAATAGAACAGGCACCATGGGGCTTTTATTCCATGGGAGTAATGTCTCAAACTGTCTATGCTTTGATCGATTCCTGGGAGACCAGTAGTAGTTTTCGAAGCACATCTGGAGGCATTCTGTAATTTGTGGACCTTCAGAGTGTTGAAGAAACAGGGAAATTGCATCGGTATTGAATACAACAGGCATCGATGGGCTTTTATTCCATGGGAGTAATGTCTCAAACTTTCTATGCTTTGATCGATTCCTGGGAAACCAGTGGTAGGTTTCGAAGCACATCTGGAGGTATTCTGTAATCTGTGGTCCTTCAGAGTGTTGATGAAACACAGATATTGCATCGGTATTGAATACAACAGGCACCATGGGCTTTTATTCCATGGGAGTAATGTCTCAAACTGTCTATGCTTTGATCGATTCCTGGGAAACCAGTAGTAGGTTTAGAAGCACATCTGGAGGTATTCTGTAATCTGTGGTCCATCAGAGTGTTGATGAAACACAGATATTGCTTCGGTATTCAATACAACAGGCACCATGGGGCTTTTATTCCATGGGAGTAATGTCTCAAACTGTCTACGCTTTCATCGATTCCTGGGTGACAAGTAGTAGTTTTCGAAGCACATATGGCGGCATTCTGTTATCTGTGGACCTTCAGAGTGTTGATGAAACACAGATATTGCATCGGTATTGAATACAGCAGGCATTGTGGGGCTTTTATTCCATGGGAGTAACGTCTCAAACTGTCTATGCTTTGATCGATTCCTGGGAAACTAGTAGTAGGTTTCGAAGCACATCTGGAGGTATTCTGTAATCTGTGGTCCTTCAGAGTGTTGATGAAACACAGATATTGCATCGGTATTGAATACAACAGGCACCAAGGGGCTTTTATTCCATGGGAGTAATGTCTCAAACTGTCTACGCTTTCATCGATTCCTGGGAGACAAGTAGTAGTTTTCGAAGCACATGTGGAGGCATTCTATAATCTGTGGACCTTCAGAGTGTTGATGAAACACAGATATTGCATCGGTATTGAATACAACAGGCACCATGGGGCTTTTATTCTATGGGAGTAATGTCTCAAACTGTCTATGCTTTGATCGATTCCTGGGAGACCAGTAGTAGTTTTAGAAGCACATCTGGAGGCATTCTGTAATCTGTGGACCTTCAGAGTGTTGAAGAAACACAGATATTGCATTGGTATTGAATACAACAGGCATCGATGGGCTTTTATTAAATGGGAGTAATGTCTCAAACTGTCTATGCTTTGATCGATTCCTGGGAAACCAGTAGTAGGTTTCGAAGCACATCCGGAGGTATTCTGTAATCTGTGGTCCTTCAGAGTGTTGATGAAACACAGATATTGCATCGGTATTGAATACAACAGGCACCATGGGGCTTTTATTCTATGGGAGTAATGTCTCAAACTGTCTATGCTTTGATCGATTCCTGGGAGACCAGTAGTAGTTTTCGAAGCACATCTGGAGGCATTCTGTAATCTGTGGACCTTCAGAGTGTTGATGAAACACAGATATTGCATCGGAATTGAATAGAACAGGCACCATGGGGCTTTTATTCCATGGGAGTAATGTCTCAAACTGTCTATGCTTTGATCGATTCCTGGGAGACCAGTAGTAGTTTTCGAAGCACATCTGGAGGCATTCTGTAATCTGTGGACCTTCAGAGTGTTGAAGAAACAGGGAAATTGCATCGGTATTGAATACAACGGGCATCGTGGGTCTTTTATTCCATGGGAGTAATGTCTCAAACTGTCTATGCTTTGATCGATTCCTGGGAAACCAGTAGTAGGTTTAGAAGCACATCTGGAGGTATTCTGTAATCTGTGGTCCTTCACAGTGTTGATGAAACACAGATATTGCATCGGTATTGAATACAACAGGCACCACGGGGCATTTATTCCATGGGAGTAATGTCTCAAACTGTCTACGCTTTCATCGATTCCTGGGAGACAAGTAGTAGTTTTCGAAGCACATCTGGAGGCATTCTGTTATCTGTGGACCTTCAGAGTGTTGAAGAAACAGGGAAATTGCATCGGTATTGAATACAACAGGCATTGTGGGGCTTTTATTCCATGGGAGTAATGTCTCAAACTGTCTATGCTTTGATCGATTCCTGGGAAACCAGTAATAGGTTTCGAAGCAAATCTGGTGGTATTCTGTAATCTGTGGTCCTTCAGAGTGTTGATGAAACACAGATATTGCATCGGTATTGAATACAACGGGCACCATGGGGCTTTTATTCCATGGGAGTAATGTCTCAAACTGTCTATGCTTTGATCGATTCCTGGTAAACCAGTAGTAGGTTTAGAAGCACATCTGGAGGCATTCTGTAATCTGTGGACTTCAGAGTGTTGATGAAACACAGATATTGCATCGGTATTGAATACAACAGGCACCATGGGGCTTTTATTCCATGGGAGTAATGTCTCAAACTGTCTACGCTTTCATCGATTCCTAGGAGACAAGTAGTAGTTTTCGAAGCACATATGGAGGCATTCTGTTATCTGTGGACCATCAGAGTGTTGATGAAACACAGATATTGCATCGGTATTGAATACAGCAGGCATTGTGGGGCTTTTATTCCATGGGAGTAACGTCTCAAACTGTCTATGCTTTGATCGATTCCTGGGAAACTAGTAGTAGGTTTCGAAGCACATCTGGAGGTATTCTGTAATCTGTGGTCCTTCAGAGTGTTGATGAAACACAGATATTGCATCGGTATTGAATACAACAGGCACCAAGGGGCTTTTATTCCATGGGAGTAATGTCTCAAACTGTCTACGCTTTCATCGATTCCTGGGAGACAAGTAGTAGTTTTCGAAGCACATGTGGAGGCATTCTATAATCTGTGGACCTTCAGAGTGTTGTAGAAACAGGGAAATTGCATCGGTATTGAATACAACAGGCATCGTGGGGCTTTTATTCCATGGGAGTAATGTCTCAAACTGTCTATGCTTTGATCGATTCCTGGGAAATCAGTAGTAGGTTTCGAAGCACATCTGGAGGTATTCTGTAATCTGTGGTCCTTCAGAGTGTTGATGAAGCACAGATATTGCGTCGGTATGGAATACAACAGGCACCATGGGGCTTTTATTCCATGGGAGTAATGCCTCAAACTGTCTATGCTTTGATCGATGCCTGGGAGACCAGTAGTAGTTTTCGAAGCACATCTGGAGGCATTCTGTAATCTGTGGACCTTCAGAGTGTTGATGAAACACAGATATTGCATCGGTATTGAATACAACAGGCACCATGGGGCTTTTATTCTATGGGAGTAATGTCTCAAACTGTCTATGCTTTGATCGATTCCTGGGAGACCAGTAGTAGTTTTAGAAGCACATCTGGAGGCATTCTGTAATCTGTGGACCTTCAGAGTGTTGAAGAAACACAGATATTGCATTGGTATTGAATACAACAGGCATCGATGGGCTTTTATTCCATGGGAGTAATGTCTCAAACTGTCTATGCTTTGATCGATTCCTGGGAAACCAGTAGTAGGTTTCGAAGCACATCCGGAGGTATTCTGTAATCTGTGGTCCTTCAGAGTGTTGATGAAACACAGATATTGCATCGGTATTGAAAACAACAGGCACCATGGGGCTTTTATTCTATGGGAGTAATGTCTCAAACTGTCTATGCTTTGATCGATTCCTGGGAGACCAGTAGTAGCTTTCGAAGCACATCTGGAGGCATTCTGTAATCTGTGGACCTTCAGAGTGTTGATGAAACACAGATATTGCATCGGAATTGAATAGAACAGGCACCATGGGGCTTTTATTCCATGGGAGTAATGTCTCAAACTGTCTATGCTTTGATCGATTCCTGGGAGACCAGTAGTAGTTTTCGAAGCACATCTGGAGGCATTCTGTAATCTGTGGAACTTTAGAGTGTTGATGAAACACAGATATTGCATCGGAATTGAATAGAACAGGCACCATGGGGCTTTTATTCCATGGGAGTAATGTCTCAAACTGTCTATGCTTTGATCGATTCCTGGGAGACCAGTAGTAGTTTTCGAAGCACATCTGGAGGCATTCTGTAATTTGTGGACCTTCAGAGTGTTGAAGAAACAGGGAAATTGCATCGGTATTGAATACAACAGGCATCGATGGGCTTTTATTCCATGGGAGTAATGTCTCAAACTGTCTATGCTTTGATCGATTCCTGGGAAACAAGTGGTAGGTTTCGAAGCACATCTGGAGGTATTCTGTAATCTGTGGTCCTTCAGAGTGTTGATGAAACACAGATATTGCATCGGTATTGAATACAACAGGCACCATGGGGCTTTTATTCTATGGGAGTAATGTCTCAAACTGTCTACGCTTTCATCGATTCCTGGGTGACAAGTAGTAGTTTTCGAAGCACATATGGCGGCATTCTGTTATCTGTGGACCTTCAGAGTGTTGATGAAACACAGATATTGCATCGGTATTGAATACAGCAGGCATTGTGGGGCTTTTATTCCATGGGAGTAACGTCTCAAACTGTCTATGCTTTGATCGATTCCTGGGAAACTAGTAGTAGGTTTCGAAGCACATCTGGAGGTATTCTGTAATCTGTGGTCCTTCAGAGTGTTGAAGAAACAGGGAAATTGCATCGGTATTGAATACAACGGGCATCGTGGGACTTTTATTCCATGGGAGTAATGTCTCAAACTGTCTATGCTTTGATCGATTCCTGGGAAACCAGTAGTAGGTTTAGAAGCACATCTGGAGGTATTCTGTAATCTGTGGTCCTTCACAGTGTTGATGAAACACAGATATTGCATCGGTATTGAATACAACAGGCACCACGGGGCATTTATTCCATGGGAGTAATGTCTCAAACTGTCTACGCTTTCATCGATTCCTGGGAGACAAGTAGTAGTTTTCGAAGCACATCTGGAGGCATTCTGTTATCTGTGGACCTTCAGAGTGTTGAAGAAACAGAGAAATTGCATCGGTATTGAATACAACAGGCATTGTGGGGCTTTTATTCCATGGGAGTAATGTCTCAAACTGTCTATGCTTTGATCGATTCCTGGGAAACCAGTAATAGGTTTCGAAGCACATCTGGTGGTATTCTGTAATCTGTGGTCCTTCAGAGTGTTGATGAAACACAGATATTGCATCGGTATTGAATACAACGGGCACCATGGGGCTTTTATTCCATGGGAGTAATGTCTCAAACTGTCTATGCTTTGATCGATTCCTGGTAAACCAGTAGTAGGTTTAGAAGCACATCTGGAGGCATTCTGTAATCTGTGGACTTCAGAGTGTTGATGAAACACAGATATTGCATCGGTATTGAATACAACAGGCACCATGGGGCTTTTATTCCATGGGAGTAATGTCTCAAACTGTCTACGCTTTCATCGATTCCTGGGAGACAAGTAGTAGTTTTCGAAGCACATATG
>NW_026063021.1:0-20902 GCF_023897955.1 Schistocerca gregaria | reverse complement strand
AGACACCAACCTGTGCGCAATCCACGCCAAGCGAGTCACCATCATGCCCAAGGACATCCAGCTCGCGCGCCGCATCCGCGGCGAGCGCGCCTAAACCCGCACACCGCCAAACAAACAAAACGGCCCTTTTCAGGGCCACTAACGTCTCTCCGTCGCGAGCAAAACTTTGTCGGTCGCAACGACTAGTTCCCCACTCACTCTCCAGTCCAGTCGTCCCACCCCCGGCCCGGCCCGGCGCCGCCGTTTCCAAAAAAAAGAAAAAAGCACCGCACCGGCCGAACCAAGTCGCAAGCGTCAATAGCGCCACCCACACAGGCCACGGCACAAAACGTGACGCCCGGAAAGCAAAGCAAAGCAAAAAAGACTATTCCAAAACCACCACCAAGACAAACAAACAAACAAACGCGGCGCAAAATAAATAGGTAAAAAATAATAAAAGTAAAATACACTTTGTGTAACACCAACCGCGGCGCCGCCGCCCACGCCCGCCAACGACCCCACAATCCAACCACCATCCACACATGAAACAAACAAACGCCAGCAAGCAAGACAGACAGACAGACAACAAGGCAACCGACCGACCACGACACGACACGACAATCAACACCTTCCCGACGTGCTTTGATGGCCCTGAGAAGGGCCGTTTTTGTTTTTGTCCGGGACCGCGCGACAGCCTCTGGTTGCGCGCCGGCCTCCAGGCGACGGTGTCAACCGCCAACCCTTCCCTGCCCTTTTTACTTCTTCTTCTTGGGCGAAGCCTTCGCCTTAGACGGCGTCGCCGTCGCCTTCTTCGGGCGCGGCGCCTTCGGCTTCTTCGTCGGAACCTTGGCGGCCTTCTTCGCCTTCGACGGCGACTTGGCCTTGGCCGGCTTGGCCGCAGCCGCCTTCTTCGCACCCGCGGGAGCGGCCGACGCCGCAGACGCCTTCTTGGCGGCGCCCGCCTTCCGACCGGTCGCCGCCTTCACGCCGCCAGCCTTCTTTGCGCCGGCCGCACGGGCCCCCTTCTTCTCCTTGCTGGCCGGAGCGGCGCGCTTCTTCTTCGCACCACCGCCGCCACCACGAGCCTTGCCGCCCTCGGCCGCCCCGCCGCCGGCGCCGGCAAGCTTGAAAGAGCCCGACGCGCCCTTCCCCTTCGTCTGCACCAGCTCGCCAGCCACGACGGCCGACTTGAGGTACTTCTTGATAAAGGGCGCCAGCTTCTCCGCGTCCAGCTTGTAGTGCGCGGCAATGTACTTCTTGATCGCCTGCAGCGACGACCCGCCGCGCTCCTTCAGACTCTTGATGGCGGCCGTCACCATCTCAGAGGTGCGCGGGTGCGCAGGCTTGGCGCGCGGCTTCTTCGCAGACGACGCAGACTTGGCCTTCTTCGTAGTGCCGGTGGCGGCGGGTGCCGCGGCAGTCTCGTTCGTAGCCGCCTGGTCTGCCATCTTTTGCCTGTTCTCTTTTCTTTTTTCCCCTTGCTTTCGCTTCCTTCTCTCCTTCGACGACGCACAACAGCGAGGGGCGCGCAGCAGAGAATAGCCGCGCACGCGCCTGGCCCAGCCAGTGTCGCGGGCGGGCGCGGACGGCCGAGAGAGCGGCCGCCACTCGGCGCGCCGCCGCGCCGCCGCGCCGCGCCTCCCGCGCTTGCTACCGCCCAACGTCCGACAGCCTGCGCGGAGCAGCCCCCAACCTGCGCCGCAACCACCCGCGCCATTCAAACCACCGAGGATGGGGCTACACACACCGACACCACGGTCGCCAACCAGTCGCCGCGGCGGCGCCGCAAACCACGGCCAAACTGCAGCCACCGCGCGCCACAGCCTGGGTCGGCCCGCCGAGAATCGCCGCCCCCGCCCAAATGCCGCCCCCACAGCCCCAGCCGACGACCCGCCACAATGGCCAAACCTTCGTCAAAACTCCCACACCGTCGCCGCGGCAGCCCGGCCACCGCGGCCGGCGCCACAGCCACACGAGCCGAGTCGTGCGGCGATGACGGCCGTGCACAAACGCACCTCCGCCGCCCCATCGCCTTCCGCCGTTTTCCCGATCGGCCCGCAGCCGTCGGGCCACGGCCGCGGGCCGTCCTCCTCCTCTCGCCTCGCCCGCCAACACCCACAGCCCTTCCAACACATTTTTTTTTTCTTTTTTCTTTTTTTTTTTCTACTTTTTTACGATCGCCGCCTGCGCAACATGGCACCGGCCGACGGAGCGCCAACCCCCCCGCCACAGGCGAAAACAAGACAACGATAAACAAACAAACAAAATAAATTACCAGCCAGCCCCAACTACAGACACACCGAATCTGCCCTCACAGCCGACCTTACACGCCTCAACGTCAAAACAAAGGTGGTTTCTTTCTTTCAACGGTTACCTTACCTTAGGTTACGTCAGGTTAGGCTAAGAAGGCGTCAGGGTTAGGTTAAGCGTTGACGTGACGTCACGTCTTAACGTAGGCGTTAAGCTAAGGTTGCGGTCACGTACGTTAGGTTAAGGCGACTTGGGGGTTGGCCTAAGGGCTTACGTTAGGTTACGTTAGTTTAGGTGGCTGCGTTAACGGCTTAAAGAAGTTTAGGAGGTTAAGGCGTCGAGGCGGCCGCACCCCCTTAGCTGCTGCGGCTCGGCCACGCCACGCCACGCCACGCCACGCTTTGGGGTTTCATAAGGTCGCGCGGCGGGTCGTCGGCACGCCGCAAAGGACAAAACTGCAAGACGACGTCGAAAAACAAACAACAGGTAAAAAATAAATAAGTAAAAATAAACGACGCCGACAGGCGGGGATCAGCAGAACGAGCAGATTCCGGAGAGCGAACGAGACACACACGCACGCACGCACACACACACACACACACACAAACCCCCCCGAGCCGAGAGAGCACAGCACCACCACGTGTCGGCCTCCGCTCACCCGACTCGGCTGGGCTGGGCTGGGCTGGGCTGGGCTGGGCTGGCGGCCGGGCCGGATGCACGTGCACGTACACGTACGGCTACAGCCACTACCCGTACACAGCCGCTCTTCACGCAACACCAGCCAAATGGCGCGCCCGCGGCTCGTCGCGGTCGCAACGCCACGCCGGCACACTTTCGGCACCACCGTCTTCGCGCGCACCGCAAACAAAAACGCAGCCGACACACACAGAAAAAAAAAAAAAACAACACAGAGCGCGAGAGACGGGCGGCGGCGCACCTTTCGCCAGCCGGCAGGCAATCGACTCGCCCAGTACGACAAACGTGCACGCCACCCCACCCACCAACCAACCAGTCGTCGTCGTCGTCGTCGTCCCGAAATCAAACAAACTCTCAAAAGGCACAGCCCCTGCTGCCAACGGACGCAGGCGCCACGCAGCTCCCTTCCCGCCACACTCGATTCGCAGCGCAACTCACCCGGCACACCGTCAAACGACGGGCTGGGCTCGCCGCATCGCCGCAACCTACACACCTTCCCCGCCACGACGCACAGCCCCACCAGACGCCCGTGCCGCAACGACACTACCGCACTACTCCTCTCGCCCTTGCCATACACGACACAACACGCCAAAAAATGAAAATCCAAATACAAACAAAAACACCGCCCCCACGACCCAAACACATGCACGGCGCGCCAACACACGCGAGGCAAGGCACGCAGCAAACGGCGTCCCCTCCGCGTCGCGCCATCAACCTACACACACAAGGCAACACCAACAACAAACAGCCAGCCAGCCAGCCAGCCAGCCAGCCCCACTCTCACGCCGCAAAAACAGAAAACACACCGAAACCGCCAAACGCCGCACATTCGCGCTTCGCACTCACCACACACCTCTCGGCATCCGTTTCGCACACAACGACGCGACGCACAATACATCATCACGGGCTACGCACGCACACCGCGACCCACTTTTTTACGACGCCCTCGCCAGAGCACACGTGCCCACGCCCACACACAGTCGACACAACGACGCAGCGCGCAGCAGACGCGGCCGCAACACATACCTCCCCGACGACGCGCCAACACCGCCAGCCACTGCTCACTCGCCCAAGCAACCCGTGCACACAACTGCCACACGCGTCCACCACGCCGCCGCCAACCACCCGCCCGCCAGGGGGCGCTCACGTCCGCGACAACAGCGCGGCACCGCCGGACCGGGCCGAACCGAGCCGAGCCGCCGCCTCCTCTCCACTCGGCACGCCACGTCCTGCTTGCAAAACACATGGCTCGTCCCTCTGTACACACAACGCGCCTGCCTGCGGTCGCCGCCGGCATCTATCTACCTGCGCATCGGAGCCAGGCCGGCAAGCCCACACTTAAATAATGCACTTCACCAGCCAAACAAACCCACTCTTCCTTTCTTTGCACAGCGCATGCAACAGCAGCCCCAGGAGCCGGGCCCGCCGCCAGCGTCTCCTCCTCCTCTGGGCACAGCCAGCCAGCCGTTCCCACCGCCCCGCCCCTGCTCTGCAGAACAAGAAAAAACGAAAAAGTACCAACACACGCACCCAAAGCGTAAGCCAGACAAGACCAGCCTCTCCAAGGCCACACACACGCAAAAAAACAAAAAAAAACAAAAACACTACAACAAAATAAAATAAAATGAAAAAGAAAAAGCAAGCTGTCGCCTCGCCCCCGCCCGTCCCCCCACCCCACCACATTCGCCCCCTCCGCTTGTTTTCCTTTCTACAATTTCCCTCTTTTCCACCCAATATCCCGCCGCGGTTTACGGGCACCGGCCGATTTTGCGCCCGCCCACATGTGTGCCTACTCCCCACCACCATTCCCTCCGCAGCCCGCAGCCCGCAGCCCGCAGCCCGCAGCCCGCTTTTCCCCCCTCCCTGCCCACACCACACCACACCACACCACACCACACCACACCACACCACACCACACCAC
Source organism: Schistocerca gregaria (assembly GCF_023897955.1). Taxonomy (NCBI): domain Eukaryota; kingdom Metazoa; phylum Arthropoda; class Insecta; order Orthoptera; family Acrididae; genus Schistocerca; species Schistocerca gregaria. The sequence continues at coordinate 16,056 of NW_026063021.1, read as the reverse complement.
ACCGACGGTGCTGACGTCGACACGCACCCAAGACAGGGGCCACGACCGTCTTTTTTCCTGGGCCCATCCCCGCACCGCACCTCCTTCCAATCATCAACGCTGTGGCGCCTGTGTCCGCGCGAGACGCGTGCGCGCCGCCTCTCTCAACATCCGTCCGCCGGCCGGCCCGTTTTTCGGCCCCCAGGCCATCCGTCAACCACCACTGCCCCTGCCCGCCCCGCACCACACCACACACCGCTGCTTGCCCCGGCCGTTGCCACCAAAGGCGCCAACCGCAGCCCGCGCGCGCCAGAAAGAGATGGCAAAACTACAGGGACCCAGCCGACCGACGAAAATCAGAGCAATTGGCCGGGAGGATCAAAAAGAGAGCTCCGAAAACCACCGTAGCGAGGCGTGGGAGGAAACGTTACGAGAAGCAGGAAGGGACCAGGAAAAATTCTGGAAATTTCTTAAAACTCGTAAACTAGACACGAAACATCTACATCTACATGGGGAAGGAACGACCCCACAGACCGAGCTGAAGCACTGGCGGATTCACTAGAAAGGCAATTCCAAGCACCAGAAGCGGTAGATGACGAAACTGATGACCACCAGGAAATGGTACTCAGAAGGGTAAAACCGCATCCTAAGTGCCCCGATCAGAACATCTTTCACAATCCAATAAACGCAGAAACCCCGTATCTTATCACATCACAAACATACACACATCCTAAGAAGGCATCAGGCCCAGATTCCATCAAACCGCAACTACTACATCACCTACCTCCAGCAACTATCAATTATCTATCTAACATCAATATATAATGCTTGCTTCAGACTAAACTACTTGGAAACAGGCCCGAGTCATCACATTACCAAAGCCAAACAAGGACTTATTATTTCCGCAAAACTATAGGCCAACTTCCTTGGAAAGGTTCTCGGAAAGCTCATTCAAACTGAACTGAAGAAATTCAATTCTTAAAGGATAACAACATAATCATCCCACAACAATTCCGATTCCGCGAAGAACACAGCACCACCCACCAGGTGACCAGACTAGTCGAGCACATATGTCAGGCCAGAAACATTAGACACAGTACTGGAGCAGTCCTGCTTGACATTGGAAAAGCATTCGGATAACGCCTTATCTACAAGCTCCACCAGTACAACTGCCCCATCCACATTATTGCTTCTTTTCTCCGCAACAGAGCATTCTATGTCCATGTACCAGGAGCGGCAAGTAACACTAGATCCATAGAGGCTGGAGTCCCGCAAGGCTCAGTGCTGGGGCCCATTCTCTACTCAATATACACAAACAAACAGCTGGGAGGACACTTGTCACTATTTGCAGACGACACTGCAGTCTACCGCAGCAGTTCTAACCTGCAATATAGAGTCACAAAAATAGAGCAACACCTACAATCCATCCAGAAATGGGCTAACCAAAAAAACAATAAACGCGGAGAAAACCCAAGCAATACAATACGATTCACATTCAAAAAGAATACCTCCTAACCTGCATATACGCCTCAGAAATAACAATCTTCCATGGTCAGGCACAATAAAGTATCTAGGCATCAAGCTGGACAAGAGGTTGACATTTAGAGACCATGTTACACACGTTTGTAACAAGGCTGCAGCAGCAATATTCAGACTGTACCCAATCATCAAAGGAAACAGAATAAATATGCGCGCCAAAAAGAAAATCTTCAAAACCGTCATAGGAACCAGCCATCACTTACGGCTCTGAAAAATCTCGTCAATGGCCGCAGACACCAAACATAACAAGAGTAAAAAAGGGTGCAGAACAAATACTTCAGAATTACTGCTGATGCCGGCCGGTACCAGACAAACCGAGACATATACACAAACCATAACATACTCAATCAAAATCCCGGAAATCATCCAAAGAAAAATCCATAAAGTTTTTTTTTTTTTTTTTTTTTGTTTTTTTTCCACCAAACCACGGATTCGAACCACCCACTCATCAGAAATCTGGGACCAAAATCCACCCGACCCAAGAACGACATTTCCCATCACGACAAAACACCACAAACTACAACATACCATGATAAACAAAAATAAAATACAAACACCATAACACTCACTCAAACAAACAAACATCTACACACACCCAAGAGACCCTATCATCCCATCATTTTGTTACCCAACATAATCAGACAGAAGGCAGGGATCAAGGACAGATCCGGTCCTTCGAGTACAGGGGGTAAAAAATACCCATCAGACCAGCTCTCTCTCTCTCTCTCCTCCTCGCTTCTCCGTGCCGACGCTGCCCCGCACACGCGTTCGCGTTCGCGTTCGCGCTCGCGTTCGGCCGACACCACACGACAGGTCTTTGGGGCCCCGCCACTGCGCACACGCACGCCTCCTCCTCTTCCTTAGTTCTTTTTCGCTTTTCTTTTCTCCCCCGCCCCCCGCTCTCACCGCCACATCATCCCGCAACCCTTGGGGCATGTTTCCCAACATCAACGCGCCCCAATTCCACTCTCTGCCCGTGCCGCACTCTCCACTTTGCTTCTCCCCGTCCCCTACACACACGACTACCGAAACCCCGGTTGACACACCTTCTCGTAGGACAGGGGTGCGTGCGTGCGTGCGTGCGTTGTCTTGACGGTGACAGCAACAGCAACGGATCCGTCCATCCCATTCCCCCCCACTCGGTAAAGAACCATGTTCAACCCACACTACACAACAAGGGGGGCACACACGAACGCGAAAGAAAGGGCAGGGCAGGGGCAACTATCTCGTACACATTCTTCCTCAGAACCCACATATCGCATCAACGAACGGCAGGCCAATTGCGGACTCAGCCGTGTCAGGCAAATCCAACCCAACCAACACCTCCCACGGAAACCCTGACACTGATCCAGCAGTACGTCCACATACATCGCCACACCAAATACGGGTGACGAGTGAGCAACAAATGGAACAATACACAACAAGGGCTGACCTAATAAAAACTGCACGTCACGTCATACCTTCCAGACAGACGCAGTTCCGACGGGACGGCGGAACCGTATACGTACCTTTCAGCCACAACAACCGACCGACTGGACACGCCCGCGTCTCCAGCCAGCCAACCACCAGGGCCACACAGCCCGCAAGTTTCAGCGTCAACACTTCTTAACGTACGTTGCAAACTTTTCAAAACATTGCCACACACACACACACACACACACACACACACACCACGAAAAGCGTCAACCTCTCTCACACTGGATACACTCAACACTTTTTGTCGGCGGAGCTTGAGGGCCAACGGTTGACACACCCCCACCGGCCACACAGGTTTCCCTTTGAAAATTGCAGTGACGGAGGAGACGCGGCATTACGAGAGGGTTGTTTCCGAGAGCGCGAGCTGGACGGAGCTGCGGCGCCGCCGCCGCCGCCGCCGCCGCCGCCGAGGGGTAATGAACGCACGCGATGCCGCATGACAGCCCATCACCCAAAGTTTCACCCACAACTGCACAGGTCGCACCCCCTTTTCGCGCCATACTAGTGTCGATCGTCAATTACAGCTGACGGTGTTCGCATTTGCCACTTGACGAGAGGGGGGGGGGGGGGGGGGAAAAGAAAACAAACATCTGACACGCCATGTGTTTCTCTCTCTCTCTGTTACATCTAGGTCATTCGGCAGCCACTGTAAAAAAAAAAAAAAAAAAAAAAAAAAAAAAAAAAAATATTTTTACGACATGGTTGGGTAAGTGATTTAAAGACAACAATTGTGGGTCACACACCATAGACCATTTCGATAGTGTTCTTGTTCTTCTCTTTTTCCTTTTTTTATCGCTCAATTGAAATCAAACCTGGGGATGATGCAATGCTGCGATATGGCACAACCGTCGTCCATTGTACACAACTCGGGAACAAAAAGAAACCAATTCAGGGAACGTTCGTTCCTTCACAACGTTTCTTTCAACGCACTTGGTCTTTACCATCCTGTATATTCAACACACATTTCCTTTCATCAAACTAGGGCATTTCCATAACAGTATTTGCAATACTGCTTCTTCGACGTCATTTCACCATCTTAACTAGAGACAAACAAACAAGAAAATAGCAAAACAGCCTTGAGAACCCCGTCCACCAAATTTCAGTTAGCACGGCATCCAAGATTCTTTTCCGGGGAGTGCAGTGCAGCTGACGCTGCTCAGACCATATACCGTCGCCAGTCTCACTCAACTCTTGCGCATTCCATTCTACGCTACGTGACTATGCAAAAATGAATGAATCAAACCCGCCCAGAGAGCGTCTTGTGCGAGGGGACACACGATATAGAGAACAACAAAACACACAGGGGACACCACCACAGTTGGAGAGAACGTTTCCACCACGGCAGCCGCGCCGTTACGCGCTTTTTTTTTTTCCTCCCCCCCACTGCACACCTCCGACACCACGGGAACGTTCACCGTCCCGTTGCCCTACACTGGCGTTTCTTTTCAACCCCCCACCCTATTCCTCGCTCCCCGGACATTCGACCGATCACAAAGTGCAACCTCTCGTTACCGTCGGGTGCCCCTCTTCATCCCCGGGGCGCCAACAACAAAACAAAAACACCACCGACGCCGTCGTCTCGCGTCACCTCACTCAACTGAGCGGAAAATACACGTACATCCAGAATGACGACACCGCCTCCAGACGTCAGACGTCAGGTCGAAAGAGGGCACCGTACGTCGTGGCGCGTGGTCTCCTAACTCACCTCGCGCGTACAAATACAATGCAATGCGTGTCTCCTCACGTTCACACACACCTCCACGCTCCACTTTTACGTCGCCCAACCAACCAACTACTAACTTAACCCACCCGCTCGGCGTAGAAGCAGCTGTAGGCGGCAACGTGTTTCTCACCCTCGCCACCAACGGTGTGACATCCGACAATCGCGGTTTGCTTTCCGTTCCACACCTCCGGCCATACCATACAAAGGGGACAAAAAAAAAAAAAAAAATATATATATCAAACAAGCCAACTCCAGCGATCCGCCCCCCTAACACCAACACGTCTCGAAACACCCACGCCCACGACCCGGCTGTGGCCTAAAGTGCGTATCCCAACGTCACACCAAAACCAAAGGCGCCGGCGCCGCACCACACCACACCACAAGCTACAGCTACAGCTGTGCCGCCCGTCCACCCGCTCACAACAACAACAACAACAACAACAACAATTCCGCCCTTCCCGCAAAGGCATTTTGGTGGCCCTGAAAAGGGCCGTTTTTTCTTTTCTTCGCCGCGCCGCGGACGAGCCTCCTATTTCCAAGAGCCACCTCCTTACTTGGAGCTCGTGTACTTGGTCACCGCCTTCGTGCCCTCGCTCACCGCGTGCTTGGCCAGCTCGCCAGGCAGCAAGAGCCGCACAGCGGTCTGGATCTCGCGGGACGTGATGGTCGAGCGCTTGTTGTAGTGCGCCAGGCGAGAAGCCTCGGCCGCAATGCGCTCGAAAATGTCGTTCACGAAGCTGTTCATGATGCTCATCGCCTTCGAAGAGATGCCCGTGTCAGGGTGCACCTGCTTCAGCACCTTGTAGATGTAGATGGCATAGCTCTCCTTCCTCTTGCGCTTCTTCTTCTTGTCGCCCTTCGAAATGTTCTTCTGCGCCTTGCCAGCCTTCTTGGCGGCTTTCCCGCTAGTCTTGGGCGGCATCACGAACAACACAGGCAGGCAGGCAGGCAGGCAGGCAGGCAGGCACGCGCAGTCAGTCAGTCAGTCAGGCGCTCCGCTCCAGTCAGCGTCTCCCCACACAGTGGCACCCGCCGCACGCCGCCGCCGCACCTTTACCAGCTCGCCCTGCTGCGGCCGCCGACCAATGGGGCGCGCGCGCAACCGGCCGCCGCACCCGAGCCCATAAAGGACCCCCACCCCGCCGGCGCCGGCACGCACTCCGCTGCTCGACTCGCTGCGGCTCGCACCGTTTGGGGCGTTGTGCTTTTTCTTTCTCGCTTCTTTCCAAACTAGCCCATCGCCATGTCCGGACGCGGAAAGGGAGGCAAAGTCAAGGGCAAGTCAAAGTCCCGCTCAAGCAGGGCTGGGCTCCAGTTCCCGGTCGGCAGAATCCACCGCCTCCTGCGCAAGGGAAACTACGCCGAGCGCGTCGGCGCCGGGGCGCCCGTCTACCTCGCCGCCGTCATGGAGTACCTCGCGGCTGAGGTGCTCGAGCTGGCCGGAAACGCGGCCCGCGACAACAAGAAGACGCGCATCATCCCGCGCCACCTGCAGCTCGCCATACGCAACGACGAGGAGCTCAACAAGCTCTTGTCGGGCGTCACCATCGCACAGGGAGGTGTCCTGCCCAACATCCAGGCCGTCCTGCTGCCAAAGAAGACCGAGAAGAAGGCCTAAAAGAGAGACAGCGCAATCGGCAACCGCCGCGTGCTCCCTTGGCACGCAGCGCGCCATTTGCCGCCTCGGCTCAAAAAACAAAACACAATCGGCCCTTTTCAGGGCCACCACACAAACCTACGTCCAAAGCAGAATTCCAGTCGTTCGTCGCACCACTTTTCTCTCTCTCTCTCTCTCTCTCTCTCTCTCTCTCTCTCTCTCTGTGTACGGTTTTTTTTTCCTTCTTACACACACAGGCGCCGCCATCTTGTACACACGTACTTGGCCACCTCCTCCACTCAACTCCACGCACGCACAGTCTCGCGACCATTAACCAGCACACGTGGCGCACAACAACACACCTCAAAAATAACCCCTCGGCGCTCAGCCGCGCCGCAACACACAGCCCATCCACCGACAAGAAGCATACAAGCAAAGAGGGAGGGGAAGGAAGGAAGGAAGGAAGGAGCTCACACAACGCAAGGGCACGCTTCCTTCCCTCCCAACCGCACCGCACACCACGTCAAAAAAAACTCCAAACAAAACTAAAAGGCCAAGTAGACTAAAAAGGAAAAGAAAAACCAGCAACACAGACTCTTTCGCACTTTTCAACTTCCGAACACTGTGGTGGCCCTGAAAAGGGCCGTTTTTCAATCTATCTCTCTTTCCTTCCTTCGGTCTCACACCGCCTAACCGCCGAAACCGTACAGGGTGCGCCCCTGCCTCTTCAGGGCGTACACCACGTCCATGGCCGTCACAGTCTTGCGCTTGGCGTGCTCAGTGTACGTCACCGCGTCGCGGATCACGTTCTCCAGGAACACCTTCAGCACTCCGCGCGTCTCCTCGTAGATCAGACCAGAGATGCGCTTCACGCCGCCCCTGCGCGCCAGGCGGCGGATCGCGGGCTTCGTGATGCCCTGGATGTTGTCGCGCAACACCTTGCGGTGCCGCTTGGCGCCACCCTTGCCGAGCCCCTTTCCTCCCTTGCCGCGGCCTGTCATTCTTCTTCTTCAAGCGTCTCAACCACAATAATATAAAAAACAGAAAGCAAGGCAAGCTCCTCACCCGGCGCTAGCGAGTCGGCTACGGTTGTGGCGCCCAGCGCGCGCGCCGCCCCCCTATATAGACTCTGGGGCCCCGCGGCCCGCCCTCCCCTCCCCCCACCACCGCGCACCGAGGGCATATAAGCGCAGCACCCGGGGCGCGCGGGCCCGTTGTCAAGGCAGCACCGGACGCCGTCGCGCACGCATATCCTCCACGCCGCATCCGCATCCGCAGTAGCCATGGCCCGGACAAAGCAAACGGCCCGCAAGTCCACCGGCGGAAAGGCGCCGCGCAAACAGCTCGCCACCAAGGCGGCGAGGAAGAGCGCGCCCGCCACCGGCGGCGTCAAGAAGCCCCACCGCTACAGGCCGGGCACCGTCGCCCTGCGAGAAATCAGGCGCTACCAGAAGAGCACAGAGCTGCTCATCCGCAAGCTGCCATTCCAGCGCCTAGTGCGCGAGATCGCCCAGGACTTCAAGACCGACCTGCGCTTCCAGAGCTCCGCAGTCATGGCCCTGCAGGAGGCCAGCGAGGCCTACCTCGTCGGCCTCTTCGAAGACACCAACCTGTGCGCAATCCACGCCAAGCGAGTCACCATCATGCCCAAGGACATCCAGCTCGCGCGCCGCATCCGCGGCGAGCGCGCCTAAACCCGCACACCGCCAAACAAACAAAACGGCCCTTTTCAGGGCCACTAACGTCTCTCCGTCGCGAGCAAAACTTTGTCGGTCGCAACGACTAGTTCCCCACTCACTCTCCAGTCCAGTCGTCCCACCCCCGGCCCGGCCCGGCGCCGCCGTTTCCAAAAAAAAGAAAAAAGCACCGCACCGGCCGAACCAAGTCGCAAGCGTCAATAGCGCCACCCACACAGGCCACGGCACAAAACGTGACGCCCGGAAAGCAAAGCAAAGCAAAAAAGACTATTCCAAAACCACCACCAAGACAAACAAACAAACAAACGCGGCGCAAAATAAATAGGTAAAAAATAATAAAAGTAAAATACACTTTGTGTAACACCAACCGCGGCGCCGCCGCCCACGCCCGCCAACGACCCCACAATCCAACCACCATCCACACATGAAACAAACAAACGCCAGCAAGCAAGACAGACAGACAGACAACAAGGCAACCGACCGACCACGACACGACACGACAATCAACACCTTCCCGACGTGCTTTGATGGCCCTGAGAAGGGCCGTTTTTGTTTTTGTCCGGGACCGCGCGACAGCCTCTGGTTGCGCGCCGGCCTCCAGGCGACGGTGTCAACCGCCAACCCTTCCCTGCCCTTTTTACTTCTTCTTCTTGGGCGAAGCCTTCGCCTTAGACGGCGTCGCCGTCGCCTTCTTCGGGCGCGGCGCCTTCGGCTTCTTCGTCGGAACCTTGGCGGCCTTCTTCGCCTTCGACGGCGACTTGGCCTTGGCCGGCTTGGCCGCAGCCGCCTTCTTCGCACCCGCGGGAGCGGCCGACGCCGCAGACGCCTTCTTGGCGGCGCCCGCCTTCCGACCGGTCGCCGCCTTCACGCCGCCAGCCTTCTTTGCGCCGGCCGCACGGGCCCCCTTCTTCTCCTTGCTGGCCGGAGCGGCGCGCTTCTTCTTCGCACCACCGCCGCCACCACGAGCCTTGCCGCCCTCGGCCGCCCCGCCGCCGGCGCCGGCAAGCTTGAAAGAGCCCGACGCGCCCTTCCCCTTCGTCTGCACCAGCTCGCCAGCCACGACGGCCGACTTGAGGTACTTCTTGATAAAGGGCGCCAGCTTCTCCGCGTCCAGCTTGTAGTGCGCGGCAATGTACTTCTTGATCGCCTGCAGCGACGACCCGCCGCGCTCCTTCAGACTCTTGATGGCGGCCGTCACCATCTCAGAGGTGCGCGGGTGCGCAGGCTTGGCGCGCGGCTTCTTCGCAGACGACGCAGACTTGGCCTTCTTCGTAGTGCCGGTGGCGGCGGGTGCCGCGGCAGTCTCGTTCGTAGCCGCCTGGTCTGCCATCTTTTGCCTGTTCTCTTTTCTTTTTTCCCCTTGCTTTCGCTTCCTTCTCTCCTTCGACGACGCACAACAGCGAGGGGCGCGCAGCAGAGAATAGCCGCGCACGCGCCTGGCCCAGCCAGTGTCGCGGGCGGGCGCGGACGGCCGAGAGAGCGGCCGCCACTCGGCGCGCCGCCGCGCCGCCGCGCCGCGCCTCCCGCGCTTGCTACCGCCCAACGTCCGACAGCCTGCGCGGAGCAGCCCCCAACCTGCGCCGCAACCACCCGCGCCATTCAAACCACCGAGGATGGGGCTACACACACCGACACCACGGTCGCCAACCAGTCGCCGCGGCGGCGCCGCAAACCACGGCCAAACTGCAGCCACCGCGCGCCACAGCCTGGGTCGGCCCGCCGAGAATCGCCGCCCCCGCCCAAATGCCGCCCCCACAGCCCCAGCCGACGACCCGCCACAATGGCCAAACCTTCGTCAAAACTCCCACACCGTCGCCGCGGCAGCCCGGCCACCGCGGCCGGCGCCACAGCCACACGAGCCGAGTCGTGCGGCGATGACGGCCGTGCACAAACGCACCTCCGCCGCCCCATCGCCTTCCGCCGTTTTCCCGATCGGCCCGCAGCCGTCGGGCCACGGCCGCGGGCCGTCCTCCTCCTCTCGCCTCGCCCGCCAACACCCACAGCCCTTCCAACACATTTTTTTTTTCTTTTTTCTTTTTTTTTTTCTACTTTTTTACGATCGCCGCCTGCGCAACATGGCACCGGCCGACGGAGCGCCAACCCCCCCGCCACAGGCGAAAACAAGACAACGATAAACAAACAAACAAAATAAATTACCAGCCAGCCCCAACTACAGACACACCGAATCTGCCCTCACAGCCGACCTTACACGCCTCAACGTCAAAACAAAGGTGGTTTCTTTCTTTCAACGGTTACCTTACCTTAGGTTACGTCAGGTTAGGCTAAGAAGGCGTCAGGGTTAGGTTAAGCGTTGACGTGACGTCACGTCTTAACGTAGGCGTTAAGCTAAGGTTGCGGTCACGTACGTTAGGTTAAGGCGACTTGGGGGTTGGCCTAAGGGCTTACGTTAGGTTACGTTAGTTTAGGTGGCTGCGTTAACGGCTTAAAGAAGTTTAGGAGGTTAAGGCGTCGAGGCGGCCGCACCCCCTTAGCTGCTGCGGCTCGGCCACGCCACGCCACGCCACGCCACGCTTTGGGGTTTCATAAGGTCGCGCGGCGGGTCGTCGGCACGCCGCAAAGGACAAAACTGCAAGACGACGTCGAAAAACAAACAACAGGTAAAAAATAAATAAGTAAAAATAAACGACGCCGACAGGCGGGGATCAGCAGAACGAGCAGATTCCGGAGAGCGAACGAGACACACACGCACGCACGCACACACACACACACACACACAAACCCCCCCGAGCCGAGAGAGCACAGCACCACCACGTGTCGGCCTCCGCTCACCCGACTCGGCTGGGCTGGGCTGGGCTGGGCTGGGCTGGCGGCGCCGGGCCGGATGCACGTGCACGTACACGTACGGCTACAGCCACTACCCGTACACAGCCGCTCTTCACGCAACACCAGCCAAATGGCGCGCCCGCGGCTCGTCGCGGTCGCAACGCCACGCCGGCACACTTTCGGCACCACCGTCTTCGCGCGCACCGCAAACAAAAACGCAGCCGACACACACAGAAAAAAAAAAAAAACAACACAGAGCGCGAGAGACGGGCGGCGGCGCACCTTTCGCCAGCCGGCAGGCAATCGACTCGCCCAGTACGACAAACGTGCACGCCACCCCACCCACCAACCAACCAGTCGTCGTCGTCGTCGTCGTCCCGAAATCAAACAAACTCTCAAAAGGCACAGCCCCTGCTGCCAACGGACGCAGGCGCCACGCAGCTCCCTTCCCGCCACACTCGATTCGCAGCGCAACTCACCCGGCACACCGTCAAACGACGGGCTGGGCTCGCCGCATCGCCGCAACCTACACACCTTCCCCGCCACGACGCACAGCCCCACCAGACGCCCGTGCCGCAACGACACTACCGCACTACTCCTCTCGCCCTTGCCATACACGACACAACACGCCAAAAAATGAAAATCCAAATACAAACAAAAACACCGCCCCCACGACCCAAACACATGCACGGCGCGCCAACACACGCGAGGCAAGGCACGCAGCAAACGGCGTCCCCTCCGCGTCGCGCCATCAACCTACACACACAAGGCAACACCAACAACAAACAGCCAGCCAGCCAGCCAGCCAGCCAGCCCCACTCTCACGCCGCAAAAACAGAAAACACACCGAAACCGCCAAACGCCGCACATTCGCGCTTCGCACTCACCACACACCTCTCGGCATCCGTTTCGCACACAACGACGCGACGCACAATACATCATCACGGGCTACGCACGCACACCGCGACCCACTTTTTTACGACGCCCTCGCCAGAGCACACGTGCCCACGCCCACACACAGTCGACACAACGACGCAGCGCGCAGCAGACGCGGCCGCAACACATACCTCCCCGACGACGCGCCAACACCGCCAGCCACTGCTCACTCGCCCAAGCAACCCGTGCACACAACTGCCACACGCGTCCACCACGCCGCCGCCAACCACCCGCCCGCCAGGGGGCGCTCACGTCCGCGACAACAGCGCGGCACCGCCGGACCGGGCCGAACCGAGCCGAGCCGCCGCCTCCTCTCCACTCGGCACGCCACGTCCTGCTTGCAAAACACATGGCTCGTCCCTCTGTACACACAACGCGCCTGCCTGCGGTCGCCGCCGGCATCTATCTACCTGCGCATCGGAGCCAGGCCGGCAAGCCCACACTTAAATAATGCACTTCACCAGCCAAACAAACCCACTCTTCCTTTCTTTGCACAGCGCATGCAACAGCAGCCCCAGGAGCCGGGCCCGCCGCCAGCGTCTCCTCCTCCTCTGGGCACAGCCAGCCAGCCGTTCCCACCGCCCCGCCCCTGCTCTGCAGAACAAGAAAAAACGAAAAAGTACCAACACACGCACCCAAAGCGTAAGCCAGACAAGACCAGCCTCTCCAAGGCCACACACACGCAAAAAAACAAAAAAAAACAAAAACACTACAACAAAATAAAATAAAATGAAAAAGAAAAAGCAAGCTGTCGCCTCGCCCCCGCCCGTCCCCCCACCCCACCACATTCGCCCCCTCCGCTTGTTTTCCTTTCTACAATTTCCCTCTTTTCCACCCAATATCCCGCCGCGGTTTACGGGCACCGGCCGATTTTGCGCCCGCCCACATGTGTGCCTACTCCCCACCACCATTCCCTCCGCAGCCCGCAGCCCGCAGCCCGCAGCCCGCAGCCCGCTTTTCCCCCCTCCCTGCCCACACCACACCACACCACACCACACCACACCACACCACACCACACCACACCACACCGACGGTGCTGACGTCGACACGCACCCAAGACAGGGGCCACGACCGTCTTTTTTCCTGGGCCCATCCCCGCACCGCACCTCCTTCCAATCATCAACGCTGTGGCGCCTGTGTCCGCGCGAGACGCGTGCGCGCCGCCTCTCTCAACATCCGTCCGCCGGCCGGCCCGTTTTTCGGCCCCCAGGCCATCCGTCAACCACCACTGCCCCTGCCCGCCCCGCACCACACCACACACCGCTGCTTGCCCCGGCCGTTGCCACCAAAGGCGCCAACCGCAGCCCGCGCGCGCCAGAAAGAGATGGCAAAACTACAGGGACCCAGCCGACCGACGAAAATCAGAGCAATTGGCCGGGAGGATCAAAAAGAGAGCTCCGAAAACCACCGTAGCGAGGCGTGGGAGGAAACGTTACGAGAAGCAGGAAGGGACCAGGAAAAATTCTGGAAATTTCTTAAAACTCGTAAACTAGACACGAAACATCTACATCTACATGGGGAAGGAACGACCCCACAGACCGAGCTGAAGCACTGGCGGATTCACTAGAAAGGCAATTCCAAGCACCAGAAGCGGTAGATGACGAAACTGATGACCACCAGGAAATGGTACTCAGAAGGGTAAAACCGCATCCTAAGTGCCCCGATCAGAACATCTTTCACAATCCAATAAACGCAGAAACCCCGTATCTTATCACATCACAAACATACACACATCCTAAGAAGGCATCAGGCCCAGATTCCATCAAACCGCAACTACTACATCACCTACCTCCAGCAACTATCAATTATCTATCTAACATCAATATATAATGCTTGCTTCAGACTAAACTACTTGGAAACAGGCCCGAGTCATCACATTACCAAAGCCAAACAAGGACTTATTATTTCCGCAAAACTATAGGCCAACTTCCTTGGAAAGGTTCTCGGAAAGCTCATTCAAACTGAACTGAAGAAATTCAATTCTTAAAGGATAACAACATAATCATCCCACAACAATTCCGATTCCGCGAAGAACACAGCACCACCCACCAGGTGACCAGACTAGTCGAGCACATATGTCAGGCCAGAAACATTAGACACAGTACTGGAGCAGTCCTGCTTGACATTGGAAAAGCATTCGGATAACGCCTTATCTACAAGCTCCACCAGTACAACTGCCCCATCCACATTATTGCTTCTTTTCTCCGCAACAGAGCATTCTATGTCCATGTACCAGGAGCGGCAAGTAACACTAGATCCATAGAGGCTGGAGTCCCGCAAGGCTCAGTGCTGGGGCCCATTCTCTACTCAATATACACAAACAAACAGCTGGGAGGACACTTGTCACTATTTGCAGACGACACTGCAGTCTACCGCAGCAGTTCTAACCTGCAATATAGAGTCACAAAAATAGAGCAACACCTACAATCCATCCAGAAATGGGCTAACCAAAAAAACAATAAACGCGGAGAAAACCCAAGCAATACAATACGATTCACATTCAAAAAGAATACCTCCTAACCTGCATATACGCCTCAGAAATAACAATCTTCCATGGTCAGGCACAATAAAGTATCTAGGCATCAAGCTGGACAAGAGGTTGACATTTAGAGACCATGTTACACACGTTTGTAACAAGGCTGCAGCAGCAATATTCAGACTGTACCCAATCATCAAAGGAAACAGAATAAATATGCGCGCCAAAAAGAAAATCTTCAAAACCGTCATAGGAACCAGCCATCACTTACGGCTCTGAAAAATCTCGTCAATGGCCGCAGACACCAAACATAACAAGAGTAAAAAAGGGTGCAGAACAAATACTTCAGAATTACTGCTGATGCCGGCCGGTACCAGACAAACCGAGACATATACACAAACCATAACATACTCAATCAAAATCCCGGAAATCATCCAAAGAAAAATCCATAAAGTTTTTTTTTTTTTTTTTTTTTGTTTTTTTTCCACCAAACCACGGATTCGAACCACCCACTCATCAGAAATCTGGGACCAAAATCCACCCGACCCAAGAACGACATTTCCCATCACGACAAAACACCACAAACTACAACATACCATGATAAACAAAAATAAAATACAAACACCATAACACTCACTCAAACAAACAAACATCTACACACACCCAAGAGACCCTATCATCCCATCATTTTGTTACCCAACATAATCAGACAGAAGGCAGGGATCAAGGACAGATCCGGTCCTTCGAGTACAGGGGGTAAAAAATACCCATCAGACCAGCTCTCTCTCTCTCTCTCCTCCTCGCTTCTCCGTGCCGACGCTGCCCCGCACACGCGTTCGCGTTCGCGTTCGCGCTCGCGTTCGGCCGACACCACACGACAGGTCTTTGGGGCCCCGCCACTGCGCACACGCACGCCTCCTCCTCTTCCTTAGTTCTTTTTCGCTTTTCTTTTCTCCCCCGCCCCCCGCTCTCACCGCCACATCATCCCGCAACCCTTGGGGCATGTTTCCCAACATCAACGCGCCCCAATTCCACTCTCTGCCCGTGCCGCACTCTCCACTTTGCTTCTCCCCGTCCCCTACACACACGACTACCGAAACCCCGGTTGACACACCTTCTCGTAGGACAGGGGTGCGTGCGTGCGTGCGTGCGTTGTCTTGACGGTGACAGCAACAGCAACGGATCCGTCCATCCCATTCCCCCCCACTCGGTAAAGAACCATGTTCAACCCACACTACACAACAAGGGGGGCACACACGAACGCGAAAGAAAGGGCAGGGCAGGGGCAACTATCTCGTACACATTCTTCCTCAGAACCCACATATCGCATCAACGAACGGCAGGCCAATTGCGGACTCAGCCGTGTCAGGCAAATCCAACCCAACCAACACCTCCCACGGAAACCCTGACACTGATCCAGCAGTACGTCCACATACATCGCCACACCAAATACGGGTGACGAGTGAGCAACAAATGGAACAATACACAACAAGGGCTGACCTAATAAAAACTGCACGTCACGTCATACCTTCCAGACAGACGCAGTTCCGACGGGACGGCGGAACCGTATACGTACCTTTCAGCCACAACAACCGACCGACTGGACACGCCCGCGTCTCCAGCCAGCCAACCACCAGGGCCACACAGCCCGCAAGTTTCAGCGTCAACACTTCTTAACGTACGTTGCAAACTTTTCAAAACATTGCCACACACACACACACACACACACACACACACACCACGAAAAGCGTCAACCTCTCTCACACTGGATACACTCAACACTTTTTGTCGGCGGAGCTTGAGGGCCAACGGTTGACACACCCCCACCGGCCACACAGGTTTCCCTTTG
>NW_026063020.1:0-38302 GCF_023897955.1 Schistocerca gregaria | reverse complement strand
CATCACCTACCTCCAGCAACTATCAATTATCTATCTAACATCAATATATAATGCTTGCTTCAGACTAAACTACTTGGAAACAGGCCCGAGTCATCACATTACCAAAGCCAAACAAGGACTTATTATTTCCGCAAAACTATAGGCCAACTTCCTTGGAAAGGTTCTCGGAAAGCTCATTCAAACTGAACTGAAGAAATTCAATTCTTAAAGGATAACAACATAATCATCCCACAACAATTCCGATTCCGCGAAGAACACAGCACCACCCACCAGGTGACCAGACTAGTCGAGCACATATGTCAGGCCAGAAACATTAGACACAGTACTGGAGCAGTCCTGCTTGACATTGGAAAAGCATTCGGATAACGCCTTATCTACAAGCTCCACCAGTACAACTGCCCCATCCACATTATTGCTTCTTTTCTCCGCAACAGAGCATTCTATGTCCATGTACCAGGAGCGGCAAGTAACACTAGATCCATAGAGGCTGGAGTCCCGCAAGGCTCAGTGCTGGGGCCCATTCTCTACTCAATATACACAAACAAACAGCTGGGAGGACACTTGTCACTATTTGCAGACGACACTGCAGTCTACCGCAGCAGTTCTAACCTGCAATATAGAGTCACAAAAATAGAGCAACACCTACAATCCATCCAGAAATGGGCTAACCAAAAAAACAATAAACGCAGAGAAAACCCAAGCAATACAATACGATTCACATTCAAAAAGAATACCTCCTAACCTGCATATACGCCTCAGAAATAACAATCTTCCATGGTCAGGCACAATAAAGTATCTAGGCATCAAGCTGGACAAGAGGTTGACATTTAGAGACCATGTTACACACGTTTGTAACAAGGCTGCAGCAGCAATATTCAGACTGTACCCAATCATCAAAGGAAACAGAATAAATATGCGCGCCAAAAAGAAAATCTTCAAAACCGTCATAGGAACCAGCCATCACTTACGGCTCTGAAAAATCTCGTCAATGGCCGCAGACACCAAACATAACAAGAGTAAAAAAGGGTGCAGAACAAATACTTCAGAATTACTGCTGATGCCGGCCGGTACCAGACAAACCGAGACATATACACAAACCATAACATACTCAATCAAAATCCCGGAAATCATCCAAAGAAAAATCCATAAAGTTTTTTTTTTTTTTTTTTTTTGTTTTTTTTCCACCAAACCACGGATTCGAACCACCCACTCATCAGAAATCTGGGACCAAAATCCACCCGACCCAAGAACGACATTTCCCATCACGACAAAACACCACAAACTACAACATACCATGATAAACAAAAATAAAATACAAACACCATAACACTCACTCAAACAAACAAACATCTACACACACCCAAGAGACCCTATCATCCCATCATTTTGTTACCCAACATAATCAGACAGAAGGCAGGGATCAAGGACAGATCCGGTCCTTCGAGTACAGGGGGTAAAAAATACCCATCAGACCAGCTCTCTCTCTCTCTCTCCTCCTCGCTTCTCCGTGCCGACGCTGCCCCGCACACGCGTTCGCGTTCGCGTTCGCGCTCGCGTTCGGCCGACACCACACGACAGGTCTTTGGGGCCCCGCCACTGCGCACACGCACGCCTCCTCCTCTTCCTTAGTTCTTTTTCGCTTTTCTTTTCTCCCCCGCCCCCCGCTCTCACCGCCACATCATCCCGCAACCCTTGGGGCATGTTTCCCAACATCAACGCGCCCCAATTCCACTCTCTGCCCGTGCCGCACTCTCCACTTTGCTTCTCCCCGTCCCCTACACACACGACTACCGAAACCCCGGTTGACACACCTTCTCGTAGGACAGGGGTGCGTGCGTGCGTGCGTGCGTTGTCTTGACGGTGACAGCAACAGCAACGGATCCGTCCATCCCATTCCCCCCCACTCGGTAAAGAACCATGTTCAACCCACACTACACAACAAGGGGGGCACACACGAACGCGAAAGAAAGGGCAGGGCAGGGGCAACTATCTCGTACACATTCTTCCTCAGAACCCACATATCGCATCAACGAACGGCAGGCCAATTGCGGACTCAGCCGTGTCAGGCAAATCCAACCCAACCAACACCTCCCACGGAAACCCTGACACTGATCCAGCAGTACGTCCACATACATCGCCACACCAAATACGGGTGACGAGTGAGCAACAAATGGAACAATACACAACAAGGGCTGACCTAATAAAAACTGCACGTCACGTCATACCTTCCAGACAGACGCAGTTCCGACGGGACGGCGGAACCGTATACGTACCTTTCAGCCACAACAACCGACCGACTGGACACGCCCGCGTCTCCAGCCAGCCAACCACCAGGGCCACACAGCCCGCAAGTTTCAGCGTCAACACTTCTTAACGTACGTTGCAAACTTTTCAAAACATTGCCACACACACACACACACACACACACACACACACCACGAAAAGCGTCAACCTCTCTCACACTGGATACACTCAACACTTTTTGTCGGCGGAGCTTGAGGGCCAACGGTTGACACACCCCCACCGGCCACACAGGTTTCCCTTTGAAAATTGCAGTGACGGAGGAGACGCGGCATTACGAGAGGGTTGTTTCCGAGAGCGCGAGCTGGACGGAGCTGCGGCGCCGCCGCCGCCGCCGCCGCCGCCGCCGAGGGGTAATGAACGCACGCGATGCCGCATGACAGCCCATCACCCAAAGTTTCACCCACAACTGCACAGGTCGCACCCCCTTTTCGCGCCATACTAGTGTCGATCGTCAATTACAGCTGACGGTGTTCGCATTTGCCACTTGACGAGAGGGGGGGGGGGGGGGGGGGAAAAGAAAACAAACATCTGACACGCCATGTGTTTCTCTCTCTCTCTGTTACATCTAGGTCATTCGGCAGCCACTGTAAAAAAAAAAAAAAAAAAAAAAAAAAAAAAAAAAAAAATATTTTTACGACATGGTTGGGTAAGTGATTTAAAGACAACAATTGTGGGTCACACACCATAGACCATTTCGATAGTGTTCTTGTTCTTCTCTTTTTCCTTTTTTTATCGCTCAATTGAAATCAAACCTGGGGATGATGCAATGCTGCGATATGGCACAACCGTCGTCCATTGTACACAACTCGGGAACAAAAAGAAACCAATTCAGGGAACGTTCGTTCCTTCACAACGTTTCTTTCAACGCACTTGGTCTTTACCATCCTGTATATTCAACACACATTTCCTTTCATCAAACTAGGGCATTTCCATAACAGTATTTGCAATACTGCTTCTTCGACGTCATTTCACCATCTTAACTAGAGACAAACAAACAAGAAAATAGCAAAACAGCCTTGAGAACCCCGTCCACCAAATTTCAGTTAGCACGGCATCCAAGATTCTTTTCCGGGGAGTGCAGTGCAGCTGACGCTGCTCAGACCATATACCGTCGCCAGTCTCACTCAACTCTTGCGCATTCCATTCTACGCTACGTGACTATGCAAAAATGAATGAATCAAACCCGCCCAGAGAGCGTCTTGTGCGAGGGGACACACGATATAGAGAACAACAAAACACACAGGGGACACCACCACAGTTGGAGAGAACGTTTCCACCACGGCAGCCGCGCCGTTACGCGCTTTTTTTTTTTCCTCCCCCCCACTGCACACCTCCGACACCACGGGAACGTTCACCGTCCCGTTGCCCTACACTGGCGTTTCTTTTCAACCCCCCACCCTATTCCTCGCTCCCCGGACATTCGACCGATCACAAAGTGCAACCTCTCGTTACCGTCGGGTGCCCCTCTTCATCCCCGGGGCGCCAACAACAAAACAAAAACACCACCGACGCCGTCGTCTCGCGTCACCTCACTCAACTGAGCGGAAAATACACGTACATCCAGAATGACGACACCGCCTCCAGACGTCAGACGTCAGGTCGAAAGAGGGCACCGTACGTCGTGGCGCGTGGTCTCCTAACTCACCTCGCGCGTACAAATACAATGCAATGCGTGTCTCCTCACGTTCACACACACCTCCACGCTCCACTTTTACGTCGCCCAACCAACCAACTACTAACTTAACCCACCCGCTCGGCGTAGAAGCAGCTGTAGGCGGCAACGTGTTTCTCACCCTCGCCACCAACGGTGTGACATCCGACAATCGCGGTTTGCTTTCCGTTCCACACCTCCGGCCATACCATACAAAGGGGACAAAAAAAAAAAAAAAAATATATATATCAAACAAGCCAACTCCAGCGATCCGCCCCCCTAACACCAACACGTCTCGAAACACCCACGCCCACGACCCGGCTGTGGCCTAAAGTGCGTATCCCAACGTCACACCAAAACCAAAGGCGCCGGCGCCGCACCACACCACACCACAAGCTACAGCTACAGCTGTGCCGCCCGTCCACCCGCTCACAACAACAACAACAACAACAACAACAATTCCGCCCTTCCCGCAAAGGCATTTTGGTGGCCCTGAAAAGGGCCGTTTTTTCTTTTCTTCGCCGCGCCGCGGACGAGCCTCCTATTTCCAAGAGCCACCTCCTTACTTGGAGCTCGTGTACTTGGTCACCGCCTTCGTGCCCTCGCTCACCGCGTGCTTGGCCAGCTCGCCAGGCAGCAAGAGCCGCACAGCGGTCTGGATCTCGCGGGACGTGATGGTCGAGCGCTTGTTGTAGTGCGCCAGGCGAGAAGCCTCGGCCGCAATGCGCTCGAAAATGTCGTTCACGAAGCTGTTCATGATGCTCATCGCCTTCGAAGAGATGCCCGTGTCAGGGTGCACCTGCTTCAGCACCTTGTAGATGTAGATGGCATAGCTCTCCTTCCTCTTGCGCTTCTTCTTCTTGTCGCCCTTCGAAATGTTCTTCTGCGCCTTGCCAGCCTTCTTGGCGGCTTTCCCGCTAGTCTTGGGCGGCATCACGAACAAACAGGCAGGCAGGCAGGCAGGCAGGCAGGCAGGCAGGCACGCGCAGTCAGTCAGTCAGTCAGGCGCTCCGCTCCAGTCAGCGTCTCCCCACACAGTGGCACCCGCCGCACGCCGCCGCCGCACCTTTACCAGCTCGCCCTGCTGCGGCCGCCGACCAATGGGGCGCGCGCGCAACCGGCCGCCGCACCCGAGCCCATAAAGGACCCCCACCCCGCCGGCGCCGGCACGCACTCCGCTGCTCGACTCGCTGCGGCTCGCACCGTTTGGGGCGTTGTGCTTTTTCTTTCTCGCTTCTTTCCAAACTAGCCCATCGCCATGTCCGGACGCGGAAAGGGAGGCAAAGTCAAGGGCAAGTCAAAGTCCCGCTCAAGCAGGGCTGGGCTCCAGTTCCCGGTCGGCAGAATCCACCGCCTCCTGCGCAAGGGAAACTACGCCGAGCGCGTCGGCGCCGGGGCGCCCGTCTACCTCGCCGCCGTCATGGAGTACCTCGCGGCTGAGGTGCTCGAGCTGGCCGGAAACGCGGCCCGCGACAACAAGAAGACGCGCATCATCCCGCGCCACCTGCAGCTCGCCATACGCAACGACGAGGAGCTCAACAAGCTCTTGTCGGGCGTCACCATCGCACAGGGAGGTGTCCTGCCCAACATCCAGGCCGTCCTGCTGCCAAAGAAGACCGAGAAGAAGGCCTAAAAGAGAGACAGCGCAATCGGCAACCGCCGCGTGCTCCCTTGGCACGCAGCGCGCCATTTGCCGCCTCGGCTCAAAAAACAAAACACAATCGGCCCTTTTCAGGGCCACCACACAAACCTACGTCCAAAGCAGAATTCCAGTCGTTCGTCGCACCACTTTTCTCTCTCTCTCTCTCTCTCTCTCTCTCTCTCTCTCTCTCTCTGTGTACGGTTTTTTTTTCCTTCTTACACACACAGGCGCCGCCATCTTGTACACACGTACTTGGCCACCTCCTCCACTCAACTCCACGCACGCACAGTCTCGCGACCATTAACCAGCACACGTGGCGCACAACAACACACCTCAAAAATAACCCCTCGGCGCTCAGCCGCGCCGCAACACACAGCCCATCCACCGACAAGAAGCATACAAGCAAAGAGGGAGGGGAAGGAAGGAAGGAAGGAAGGAGCTCACACAACGCAAGGGCACGCTTCCTTCCCTCCCAACCGCACCGCACACCACGTCAAAAAAAACTCCAAACAAAACTAAAAGGCCAAGTAGACTAAAAAGGAAAAGAAAAACCAGCAACACAGACTCTTTCGCACTTTTCAACTTCCGAACACTGTGGTGGCCCTGAAAAGGGCCGTTTTTCAATCTATCTCTCTTTCCTTCCTTCGGTCTCACACCGCCTAACCGCCGAAACCGTACAGGGTGCGCCCCTGCCTCTTCAGGGCGTACACCACGTCCATGGCCGTCACAGTCTTGCGCTTGGCGTGCTCAGTGTACGTCACCGCGTCGCGGATCACGTTCTCCAGGAACACCTTCAGCACTCCGCGCGTCTCCTCGTAGATCAGACCAGAGATGCGCTTCACGCCGCCCCTGCGCGCCAGGCGGCGGATCGCGGGCTTCGTGATGCCCTGGATGTTGTCGCGCAACACCTTGCGGTGCCGCTTGGCGCCACCCTTGCCGAGCCCCTTTCCTCCCTTGCCGCGGCCTGTCATTCTTCTTCTTCAAGCGTCTCAACCACAATAATATAAAAAACAGAAAGCAAGGCAAGCTCCTCACCCGGCGCTAGCGAGTCGGCTACGGTTGTGGCGCCCAGCGCGCGCGCCGCCCCCCTATATAGACTCTGGGGCCCCGCGGCCCGCCCTCCCCTCCCCCCACCACCGCGCACCGAGGGCATATAAGCGCAGCACCCGGGGCGCGCGGGCCCGTTGTCAAGGCAGCACCGGACGCCGTCGCGCACGCATATCCTCCACGCCGCATCCGCATCCGCAGTAGCCATGGCCCGGACAAAGCAAACGGCCCGCAAGTCCACCGGCGGAAAGGCGCCGCGCAAACAGCTCGCCACCAAGGCGGCGAGGAAGAGCGCGCCCGCCACCGGCGGCGTCAAGAAGCCCCACCGCTACAGGCCGGGCACCGTCGCCCTGCGAGAAATCAGGCGCTACCAGAAGAGCACAGAGCTGCTCATCCGCAAGCTGCCATTCCAGCGCCTAGTGCGCGAGATCGCCCAGGACTTCAAGACCGACCTGCGCTTCCAGAGCTCCGCAGTCATGGCCCTGCAGGAGGCCAGCGAGGCCTACCTCGTCGGCCTCTTCGAAGACACCAACCTGTGCGCAATCCACGCCAAGCGAGTCACCATCATGCCCAAGGACATCCAGCTCGCGCGCCGCATCCGCGGCGAGCGCGCCTAAACCCGCACACCGCCAAACAAACAAAACGGCCCTTTTCAGGGCCACTAACGTCTCTCCGTCGCGAGCAAAACTTTGTCGGTCGCAACGACTAGTTCCCCACTCACTCTCCAGTCCAGTCGTCCCACCCCCGGCCCGGCCCGGCGCCGCCGTTTCCAAAAAAAAGAAAAAAGCACCGCACCGGCCGAACCAAGTCGCAAGCGTCAATAGCGCCACCCACACAGGCCACGGCACAAAACGTGACGCCCGGAAAGCAAAGCAAAGCAAAAAAGACTATTCCAAAACCACCACCAAGACAAACAAACAAACAAACGCGGCGCAAAATAAATAGGTAAAAAATAATAAAAGTAAAATACACTTTGTGTAACACCAACCGCGGCGCCGCCGCCCACGCCCGCCAACGACCCCACAATCCAACCACCATCCACACATGAAACAAACAAACGCCAGCAAGCAAGACAGACAGACAGACAACAAGGCAACCGACCGACCACGACACGACACGACAATCAACACCTTCCCGACGTGCTTTGATGGCCCTGAGAAGGGCCGTTTTTGTTTTTGTCCGGGACCGCGCGACAGCCTCTGGTTGCGCGCCGGCCTCCAGGCGACGGTGTCAACCGCCAACCCTTCCCTGCCCTTTTTACTTCTTCTTCTTGGGCGAAGCCTTCGCCTTAGACGGCGTCGCCGTCGCCTTCTTCGGGCGCGGCGCCTTCGGCTTCTTCGTCGGAACCTTGGCGGCCTTCTTCGCCTTCGACGGCGACTTGGCCTTGGCCGGCTTGGCCGCAGCCGCCTTCTTCGCACCCGCGGGAGCGGCCGACGCCGCAGACGCCTTCTTGGCGGCGCCCGCCTTCCGACCGGTCGCCGCCTTCACGCCGCCAGCCTTCTTTGCGCCGGCCGCACGGGCCCCCTTCTTCTCCTTGCTGGCCGGAGCGGCGCGCTTCTTCTTCGCACCACCGCCGCCACCACGAGCCTTGCCGCCCTCGGCCGCCCCGCCGCCGGCGCCGGCAAGCTTGAAAGAGCCCGACGCGCCCTTCCCCTTCGTCTGCACCAGCTCGCCAGCCACGACGGCCGACTTGAGGTACTTCTTGATAAAGGGCGCCAGCTTCTCCGCGTCCAGCTTGTAGTGCGCGGCAATGTACTTCTTGATCGCCTGCAGCGACGACCCGCCGCGCTCCTTCAGACTCTTGATGGCGGCCGTCACCATCTCAGAGGTGCGCGGGTGCGCAGGCTTGGCGCGCGGCTTCTTCGCAGACGACGCAGACTTGGCCTTCTTCGTAGTGCCGGTGGCGGCGGGTGCCGCGGCAGTCTCGTTCGTAGCCGCCTGGTCTGCCATCTTTTGCCTGTTCTCTTTTCTTTTTTCCCCTTGCTTTCGCTTCCTTCTCTCCTTCGACGACGCACAACAGCGAGGGGCGCGCAGCAGAGAATAGCCGCGCACGCGCCTGGCCCAGCCAGTGTCGCGGGCGGGCGCGGACGGCCGAGAGAGCGGCCGCCACTCGGCGCGCCGCCGCGCCGCCGCGCCGCGCCTCCCGCGCTTGCTACCGCCCAACGTCCGACAGCCTGCGCGGAGCAGCCCCCAACCTGCGCCGCAACCACCCGCGCCATTCAAACCACCGAGGATGGGGCTACACACACCGACACCACGGTCGCCAACCAGTCGCCGCGGCGGCGCCGCAAACCACGGCCAAACTGCAGCCACCGCGCGCCACAGCCTGGGTCGGCCCGCCGAGAATCGCCGCCCCCGCCCAAATGCCGCCCCCACAGCCCCAGCCGACGACCCGCCACAATGGCCAAACCTTCGTCAAAACTCCCACACCGTCGCCGCGGCAGCCCGGCCACCGCGGCCGGCGCCACAGCCACACGAGCCGAGTCGTGCGGCGATGACGGCCGTGCACAAACGCACCTCCGCCGCCCCATCGCCTTCCGCCGTTTTCCCGATCGGCCCGCAGCCGTCGGGCCACGGCCGCGGGCCGTCCTCCTCCTCTCGCCTCGCCCGCCAACACCCACAGCCCTTCCAACACATTTTTTTTTTCTTTTTTCTTTTTTTTTTTCTACTTTTTTACGATCGCCGCCTGCGCAACATGGCACCGGCCGACGGAGCGCCAACCCCCCCGCCACAGGCGAAAACAAGACAACGATAAACAAACAAACAAAATAAATTACCAGCCAGCCCCAACTACAGACACACCGAATCTGCCCTCACAGCCGACCTTACACGCCTCAACGTCAAAACAAAGGTGGTTTCTTTCTTTCAACGGTTACCTTACCTTAGGTTACGTCAGGTTAGGCTAAGAAGGCGTCAGGGTTAGGTTAAGCGTTGACGTGACGTCACGTCTTAACGTAGGCGTTAAGCTAAGGTTGCGGTCACGTACGTTAGGTTAAGGCGACTTGGGGGTTGGCCTAAGGGCTTACGTTAGGTTACGTTAGTTTAGGTGGCTGCGTTAACGGCTTAAAGAAGTTTAGGAGGTTAAGGCGTCGAGGCGGCCGCACCCCCTTAGCTGCTGCGGCTCGGCCACGCCACGCCACGCCACGCCACGCTTTGGGGTTTCATAAGGTCGCGCGGCGGGTCGTCGGCACGCCGCAAAGGACAAAACTGCAAGACGACGTCGAAAAACAAACAACAGGTAAAAAATAAATAAGTAAAAATAAACGACGCCGACAGGCGGGGATCAGCAGAACGAGCAGATTCCGGAGAGCGAACGAGACACACACGCACGCACGCACACACACACACACACACACAAACCCCCCCGAGCCGAGAGAGCACAGCACCACCACGTGTCGGCCTCCGCTCACCCGACTCGGCTGGGCTGGGCTGGGCTGGGCTGGGCTGGGCTGGCGGCCGGGCCGGATGCACGTGCACGTACACGTACGGCTACAGCCACTACCCGTACACAGCCGCTCTTCACGCAACACCAGCCAAATGGCGCGCCCGCGGCTCGTCGCGGTCGCAACGCCACGCCGGCACACTTTCGGCACCACCGTCTTCGCGCGCACCGCAAACAAAAACGCAGCCGACACACACAGAAAAAAAAAAAAAACAACACAGAGCGCGAGAGACGGGCGGCGGCGCACCTTTCGCCAGCCGGCAGGCAATCGACTCGCCCAGTACGACAAACGTGCACGCCACCCCACCCACCAACCAACCAGTCGTCGTCGTCGTCGTCGTCCCGAAATCAAACAAACTCTCAAAAGGCACAGCCCCTGCTGCCAACGGACGCAGGCGCCACGCAGCTCCCTTCCCGCCACACTCGATTCGCAGCGCAACTCACCCGGCACACCGTCAAACGACGGGCTGGGCTCGCCGCATCGCCGCAACCTACACACCTTCCCCGCCACGACGCACAGCCCCACCAGACGCCCGTGCCGCAACGACACTACCGCACTACTCCTCTCGCCCTTGCCATACACGACACAACACGCCAAAAAATGAAAATCCAAATACAAACAAAAACACCGCCCCCACGACCCAAACACATGCACGGCGCGCCAACACACGCGAGGCAAGGCACGCAGCAAACGGCGTCCCCTCCGCGTCGCGCCATCAACCTACACACACAAGGCAACACCAACAACAAACAGCCAGCCAGCCAGCCAGCCAGCCAGCCCCACTCTCACGCCGCAAAAACAGAAAACACACCGAAACCGCCAAACGCCGCACATTCGCGCTTCGCACTCACCACACACCTCTCGGCATCCGTTTCGCACACAACGACGCGACGCACAATACATCATCACGGGCTACGCACGCACACCGCGACCCACTTTTTTACGACGCCCTCGCCAGAGCACACGTGCCCACGCCCACACACAGTCGACACAACGACGCAGCGCGCAGCAGACGCGGCCGCAACACATACCTCCCCGACGACGCGCCAACACCGCCAGCCACTGCTCACTCGCCCAAGCAACCCGTGCACACAACTGCCACACGCGTCCACCACGCCGCCGCCAACCACCCGCCCGCCAGGGGGCGCTCACGTCCGCGACAACAGCGCGGCACCGCCGGACCGGGCCGAACCGAGCCGAGCCGCCGCCTCCTCTCCACTCGGCACGCCACGTCCTGCTTGCAAAACACATGGCTCGTCCCTCTGTACACACAACGCGCCTGCCTGCGGTCGCCGCCGGCATCTATCTACCTGCGCATCGGAGCCAGGCCGGCAAGCCCACACTTAAATAATGCACTTCACCAGCCAAACAAACCCACTCTTCCTTTCTTTGCACAGCGCATGCAACAGCAGCCCCAGGAGCCGGGCCCGCCGCCAGCGTCTCCTCCTCCTCTGGGCACAGCCAGCCAGCCGTTCCCACCGCCCCGCCCCTGCTCTGCAGAACAAGAAAAAACGAAAAAGTACCAACACACGCACCCAAAGCGTAAGCCAGACAAGACCAGCCTCTCCAAGGCCACACACACGCAAAAAAACAAAAAAAAACAAAAACACTACAACAAAATAAAATAAAATGAAAAAGAAAAAGCAAGCTGTCGCCTCGCCCCCGCCCGTCCCCCCACCCCACCACATTCGCCCCCTCCGCTTGTTTTCCTTTCTACAATTTCCCTCTTTTCCACCCAATATCCCGCCGCGGTTTACGGGCACCGGCCGATTTTGCGCCCGCCCACATGTGTGCCTACTCCCCACCACCATTCCCTCCGCAGCCCGCAGCCCGCAGCCCGCAGCCCGCAGCCCGCTTTTCCCCCCTCCCTGCCCACACCACACCACACCACACCACACCACACCACACCACACCACACCACACCACACCGACGGTGCTGACGTCGACACGCACCCAAGACAGGGGCCACGACCGTCTTTTTTCCTGGGCCCATCCCCGCACCGCACCTCCTTCCAATCATCAACGCTGTGGCGCCTGTGTCCGCGCGAGACGCGTGCGCGCCGCCTCTCTCAACATCCGTCCGCCGGCCGGCCCGTTTTTCGGCCCCCAGGCCATCCGTCAACCACCACTGCCCCTGCCCGCCCCGCACCACACCACACACCGCTGCTTGCCCCGGCCGTTGCCACCAAAGGCGCCAACCGCAGCCCGCGCGCGCCAGAAAGAGATGGCAAAACTACAGGGACCCAGCCGACCGACGAAAATCAGAGCAATTGGCCGGGAGGATCAAAAAGAGAGCTCCGAAAACCACCGTAGCGAGGCGTGGGAGGAAACGTTACGAGAAGCAGGAAGGGACCAGGAAAAATTCTGGAAATTTCTTAAAACTCGTAAACTAGACACGAAACATCTACATCTACATGGGGAAGGAACGACCCCACAGACCGAGCTGAAGCACTGGCGGATTCACTAGAAAGGCAATTCCAAGCACCAGAAGCGGTAGATGACGAAACTGATGACCACCAGGAAATGGTACTCAGAAGGGTAAAACCGCATCCTAAGTGCCCCGATCAGAACATCTTTCACAATCCAATAAACGCAGAAACCCCGTATCTTATCACATCACAAACATACACACATCCTAAGAAGGCATCAGGCCCAGATTCCATCAAACCGCAACTACTACATCACCTACCTCCAGCAACTATCAATTATCTATCTAACATCAATATATAATGCTTGCTTCAGACTAAACTACTTGGAAACAGGCCCGAGTCATCACATTACCAAAGCCAAACAAGGACTTATTATTTCCGCAAAACTATAGGCCAACTTCCTTGGAAAGGTTCTCGGAAAGCTCATTCAAACTGAACTGAAGAAATTCAATTCTTAAAGGATAACAACATAATCATCCCACAACAATTCCGATTCCGCGAAGAACACAGCACCACCCACCAGGTGACCAGACTAGTCGAGCACATATGTCAGGCCAGAAACATTAGACACAGTACTGGAGCAGTCCTGCTTGACATTGGAAAAGCATTCGGATAACGCCTTATCTACAAGCTCCACCAGTACAACTGCCCCATCCACATTATTGCTTCTTTTCTCCGCAACAGAGCATTCTATGTCCATGTACCAGGAGCGGCAAGTAACACTAGATCCATAGAGGCTGGAGTCCCGCAAGGCTCAGTGCTGGGGCCCATTCTCTACTCAATATACACAAACAAACAGCTGGGAGGACACTTGTCACTATTTGCAGACGACACTGCAGTCTACCGCAGCAGTTCTAACCTGCAATATAGAGTCACAAAAATAGAGCAACACCTACAATCCATCCAGAAATGGGCTAACCAAAAAAACAATAAACGCAGAGAAAACCCAAGCAATACAATACGATTCACATTCAAAAAGAATACCTCCTAACCTGCATATACGCCTCAGAAATAACAATCTTCCATGGTCAGGCACAATAAAGTATCTAGGCATCAAGCTGGACAAGAGGTTGACATTTAGAGACCATGTTACACACGTTTGTAACAAGGCTGCAGCAGCAATATTCAGACTGTACCCAATCATCAAAGGAAACAGAATAAATATGCGCGCCAAAAAGAAAATCTTCAAAACCGTCATAGGAACCAGCCATCACTTACGGCTCTGAAAAATCTCGTCAATGGCCGCAGACACCAAACATAACAAGAGTAAAAAAGGGTGCAGAACAAATACTTCAGAATTACTGCTGATGCCGGCCGGTACCAGACAAACCGAGACATATACACAAACCATAACATACTCAATCAAAATCCCGGAAATCATCCAAAGAAAAATCCATAAAGTTTTTTTTTTTTTTTTTTTTTGTTTTTTTTCCACCAAACCACGGATTCGAACCACCCACTCATCAGAAATCTGGGACCAAAATCCACCCGACCCAAGAACGACATTTCCCATCACGACAAAACACCACAAACTACAACATACCATGATAAACAAAAATAAAATACAAACACCATAACACTCACTCAAACAAACAAACATCTACACACACCCAAGAGACCCTATCATCCCATCATTTTGTTACCCAACATAATCAGACAGAAGGCAGGGATCAAGGACAG
Organism: Schistocerca gregaria; assembly: GCF_023897955.1. Taxonomy (NCBI): domain Eukaryota; kingdom Metazoa; phylum Arthropoda; class Insecta; order Orthoptera; family Acrididae; genus Schistocerca; species Schistocerca gregaria. The sequence goes on along the minus strand of NW_026063020.1, from coordinate 24,106 downwards.
ATCCGGTCCTTCGAGTACAGGGGGTAAAAAATACCCATCAGACCAGCTCTCTCTCTCTCTCTCCTCCTCGCTTCTCCGTGCCGACGCTGCCCCGCACACGCGTTCGCGTTCGCGTTCGCGCTCGCGTTCGGCCGACACCACACGACAGGTCTTTGGGGCCCCGCCACTGCGCACACGCACGCCTCCTCCTCTTCCTTAGTTCTTTTTCGCTTTTCTTTTCTCCCCCGCCCCCCGCTCTCACCGCCACATCATCCCGCAACCCTTGGGGCATGTTTCCCAACATCAACGCGCCCCAATTCCACTCTCTGCCCGTGCCGCACTCTCCACTTTGCTTCTCCCCGTCCCCTACACACACGACTACCGAAACCCCGGTTGACACACCTTCTCGTAGGACAGGGGTGCGTGCGTGCGTGCGTGCGTTGTCTTGACGGTGACAGCAACAGCAACGGATCCGTCCATCCCATTCCCCCCCACTCGGTAAAGAACCATGTTCAACCCACACTACACAACAAGGGGGGCACACACGAACGCGAAAGAAAGGGCAGGGCAGGGGCAACTATCTCGTACACATTCTTCCTCAGAACCCACATATCGCATCAACGAACGGCAGGCCAATTGCGGACTCAGCCGTGTCAGGCAAATCCAACCCAACCAACACCTCCCACGGAAACCCTGACACTGATCCAGCAGTACGTCCACATACATCGCCACACCAAATACGGGTGACGAGTGAGCAACAAATGGAACAATACACAACAAGGGCTGACCTAATAAAAACTGCACGTCACGTCATACCTTCCAGACAGACGCAGTTCCGACGGGACGGCGGAACCGTATACGTACCTTTCAGCCACAACAACCGACCGACTGGACACGCCCGCGTCTCCAGCCAGCCAACCACCAGGGCCACACAGCCCGCAAGTTTCAGCGTCAACACTTCTTAACGTACGTTGCAAACTTTTCAAAACATTGCCACACACACACACACACACACACACACACACACCACGAAAAGCGTCAACCTCTCTCACACTGGATACACTCAACACTTTTTGTCGGCGGAGCTTGAGGGCCAACGGTTGACACACCCCCACCGGCCACACAGGTTTCCCTTTGAAAATTGCAGTGACGGAGGAGACGCGGCATTACGAGAGGGTTGTTTCCGAGAGCGCGAGCTGGACGGAGCTGCGGCGCCGCCGCCGCCGCCGCCGCCGCCGCCGAGGGGTAATGAACGCACGCGATGCCGCATGACAGCCCATCACCCAAAGTTTCACCCACAACTGCACAGGTCGCACCCCCTTTTCGCGCCATACTAGTGTCGATCGTCAATTACAGCTGACGGTGTTCGCATTTGCCACTTGACGAGAGGGGGGGGGGGGGGGGGGGAAAAGAAAACAAACATCTGACACGCCATGTGTTTCTCTCTCTCTCTGTTACATCTAGGTCATTCGGCAGCCACTGTAAAAAAAAAAAAAAAAAAAAAAAAAAAAAAAAAAAAAATATTTTTACGACATGGTTGGGTAAGTGATTTAAAGACAACAATTGTGGGTCACACACCATAGACCATTTCGATAGTGTTCTTGTTCTTCTCTTTTTCCTTTTTTTATCGCTCAATTGAAATCAAACCTGGGGATGATGCAATGCTGCGATATGGCACAACCGTCGTCCATTGTACACAACTCGGGAACAAAAAGAAACCAATTCAGGGAACGTTCGTTCCTTCACAACGTTTCTTTCAACGCACTTGGTCTTTACCATCCTGTATATTCAACACACATTTCCTTTCATCAAACTAGGGCATTTCCATAACAGTATTTGCAATACTGCTTCTTCGACGTCATTTCACCATCTTAACTAGAGACAAACAAACAAGAAAATAGCAAAACAGCCTTGAGAACCCCGTCCACCAAATTTCAGTTAGCACGGCATCCAAGATTCTTTTCCGGGGAGTGCAGTGCAGCTGACGCTGCTCAGACCATATACCGTCGCCAGTCTCACTCAACTCTTGCGCATTCCATTCTACGCTACGTGACTATGCAAAAATGAATGAATCAAACCCGCCCAGAGAGCGTCTTGTGCGAGGGGACACACGATATAGAGAACAACAAAACACACAGGGGACACCACCACAGTTGGAGAGAACGTTTCCACCACGGCAGCCGCGCCGTTACGCGCTTTTTTTTTTTCCTCCCCCCCACTGCACACCTCCGACACCACGGGAACGTTCACCGTCCCGTTGCCCTACACTGGCGTTTCTTTTCAACCCCCCACCCTATTCCTCGCTCCCCGGACATTCGACCGATCACAAAGTGCAACCTCTCGTTACCGTCGGGTGCCCCTCTTCATCCCCGGGGCGCCAACAACAAAACAAAAACACCACCGACGCCGTCGTCTCGCGTCACCTCACTCAACTGAGCGGAAAATACACGTACATCCAGAATGACGACACCGCCTCCAGACGTCAGACGTCAGGTCGAAAGAGGGCACCGTACGTCGTGGCGCGTGGTCTCCTAACTCACCTCGCGCGTACAAATACAATGCAATGCGTGTCTCCTCACGTTCACACACACCTCCACGCTCCACTTTTACGTCGCCCAACCAACCAACTACTAACTTAACCCACCCGCTCGGCGTAGAAGCAGCTGTAGGCGGCAACGTGTTTCTCACCCTCGCCACCAACGGTGTGACATCCGACAATCGCGGTTTGCTTTCCGTTCCACACCTCCGGCCATACCATACAAAGGGGACAAAAAAAAAAAAAAAAATATATATATCAAACAAGCCAACTCCAGCGATCCGCCCCCCTAACACCAACACGTCTCGAAACACCCACGCCCACGACCCGGCTGTGGCCTAAAGTGCGTATCCCAACGTCACACCAAAACCAAAGGCGCCGGCGCCGCACCACACCACACCACAAGCTACAGCTACAGCTGTGCCGCCCGTCCACCCGCTCACAACAACAACAACAACAACAACAACAATTCCGCCCTTCCCGCAAAGGCATTTTGGTGGCCCTGAAAAGGGCCGTTTTTTCTTTTCTTCGCCGCGCCGCGGACGAGCCTCCTATTTCCAAGAGCCACCTCCTTACTTGGAGCTCGTGTACTTGGTCACCGCCTTCGTGCCCTCGCTCACCGCGTGCTTGGCCAGCTCGCCAGGCAGCAAGAGCCGCACAGCGGTCTGGATCTCGCGGGACGTGATGGTCGAGCGCTTGTTGTAGTGCGCCAGGCGAGAAGCCTCGGCCGCAATGCGCTCGAAAATGTCGTTCACGAAGCTGTTCATGATGCTCATCGCCTTCGAAGAGATGCCCGTGTCAGGGTGCACCTGCTTCAGCACCTTGTAGATGTAGATGGCATAGCTCTCCTTCCTCTTGCGCTTCTTCTTCTTGTCGCCCTTCGAAATGTTCTTCTGCGCCTTGCCAGCCTTCTTGGCGGCTTTCCCGCTAGTCTTGGGCGGCATCACGAACAAACAGGCAGGCAGGCAGGCAGGCAGGCAGGCAGGCAGGCACGCGCAGTCAGTCAGTCAGTCAGGCGCTCCGCTCCAGTCAGCGTCTCCCCACACAGTGGCACCCGCCGCACGCCGCCGCCGCACCTTTACCAGCTCGCCCTGCTGCGGCCGCCGACCAATGGGGCGCGCGCGCAACCGGCCGCCGCACCCGAGCCCATAAAGGACCCCCACCCCGCCGGCGCCGGCACGCACTCCGCTGCTCGACTCGCTGCGGCTCGCACCGTTTGGGGCGTTGTGCTTTTTCTTTCTCGCTTCTTTCCAAACTAGCCCATCGCCATGTCCGGACGCGGAAAGGGAGGCAAAGTCAAGGGCAAGTCAAAGTCCCGCTCAAGCAGGGCTGGGCTCCAGTTCCCGGTCGGCAGAATCCACCGCCTCCTGCGCAAGGGAAACTACGCCGAGCGCGTCGGCGCCGGGGCGCCCGTCTACCTCGCCGCCGTCATGGAGTACCTCGCGGCTGAGGTGCTCGAGCTGGCCGGAAACGCGGCCCGCGACAACAAGAAGACGCGCATCATCCCGCGCCACCTGCAGCTCGCCATACGCAACGACGAGGAGCTCAACAAGCTCTTGTCGGGCGTCACCATCGCACAGGGAGGTGTCCTGCCCAACATCCAGGCCGTCCTGCTGCCAAAGAAGACCGAGAAGAAGGCCTAAAAGAGAGACAGCGCAATCGGCAACCGCCGCGTGCTCCCTTGGCACGCAGCGCGCCATTTGCCGCCTCGGCTCAAAAAACAAAACACAATCGGCCCTTTTCAGGGCCACCACACAAACCTACGTCCAAAGCAGAATTCCAGTCGTTCGTCGCACCACTTTTCTCTCTCTCTCTCTCTCTCTCTCTCTCTCTCTCTCTCTCTCTGTGTACGGTTTTTTTTTCCTTCTTACACACACAGGCGCCGCCATCTTGTACACACGTACTTGGCCACCTCCTCCACTCAACTCCACGCACGCACAGTCTCGCGACCATTAACCAGCACACGTGGCGCACAACAACACACCTCAAAAATAACCCCTCGGCGCTCAGCCGCGCCGCAACACACAGCCCATCCACCGACAAGAAGCATACAAGCAAAGAGGGAGGGGAAGGAAGGAAGGAAGGAAGGAGCTCACACAACGCAAGGGCACGCTTCCTTCCCTCCCAACCGCACCGCACACCACGTCAAAAAAAACTCCAAACAAAACTAAAAGGCCAAGTAGACTAAAAAGGAAAAGAAAAACCAGCAACACAGACTCTTTCGCACTTTTCAACTTCCGAACACTGTGGTGGCCCTGAAAAGGGCCGTTTTTCAATCTATCTCTCTTTCCTTCCTTCGGTCTCACACCGCCTAACCGCCGAAACCGTACAGGGTGCGCCCCTGCCTCTTCAGGGCGTACACCACGTCCATGGCCGTCACAGTCTTGCGCTTGGCGTGCTCAGTGTACGTCACCGCGTCGCGGATCACGTTCTCCAGGAACACCTTCAGCACTCCGCGCGTCTCCTCGTAGATCAGACCAGAGATGCGCTTCACGCCGCCCCTGCGCGCCAGGCGGCGGATCGCGGGCTTCGTGATGCCCTGGATGTTGTCGCGCAACACCTTGCGGTGCCGCTTGGCGCCACCCTTGCCGAGCCCCTTTCCTCCCTTGCCGCGGCCTGTCATTCTTCTTCTTCAAGCGTCTCAACCACAATAATATAAAAAACAGAAAGCAAGGCAAGCTCCTCACCCGGCGCTAGCGAGTCGGCTACGGTTGTGGCGCCCAGCGCGCGCGCCGCCCCCCTATATAGACTCTGGGGCCCCGCGGCCCGCCCTCCCCTCCCCCCACCACCGCGCACCGAGGGCATATAAGCGCAGCACCCGGGGCGCGCGGGCCCGTTGTCAAGGCAGCACCGGACGCCGTCGCGCACGCATATCCTCCACGCCGCATCCGCATCCGCAGTAGCCATGGCCCGGACAAAGCAAACGGCCCGCAAGTCCACCGGCGGAAAGGCGCCGCGCAAACAGCTCGCCACCAAGGCGGCGAGGAAGAGCGCGCCCGCCACCGGCGGCGTCAAGAAGCCCCACCGCTACAGGCCGGGCACCGTCGCCCTGCGAGAAATCAGGCGCTACCAGAAGAGCACAGAGCTGCTCATCCGCAAGCTGCCATTCCAGCGCCTAGTGCGCGAGATCGCCCAGGACTTCAAGACCGACCTGCGCTTCCAGAGCTCCGCAGTCATGGCCCTGCAGGAGGCCAGCGAGGCCTACCTCGTCGGCCTCTTCGAAGACACCAACCTGTGCGCAATCCACGCCAAGCGAGTCACCATCATGCCCAAGGACATCCAGCTCGCGCGCCGCATCCGCGGCGAGCGCGCCTAAACCCGCACACCGCCAAACAAACAAAACGGCCCTTTTCAGGGCCACTAACGTCTCTCCGTCGCGAGCAAAACTTTGTCGGTCGCAACGACTAGTTCCCCACTCACTCTCCAGTCCAGTCGTCCCACCCCCGGCCCGGCCCGGCGCCGCCGTTTCCAAAAAAAAGAAAAAAGCACCGCACCGGCCGAACCAAGTCGCAAGCGTCAATAGCGCCACCCACACAGGCCACGGCACAAAACGTGACGCCCGGAAAGCAAAGCAAAGCAAAAAAGACTATTCCAAAACCACCACCAAGACAAACAAACAAACAAACGCGGCGCAAAATAAATAGGTAAAAAATAATAAAAGTAAAATACACTTTGTGTAACACCAACCGCGGCGCCGCCGCCCACGCCCGCCAACGACCCCACAATCCAACCACCATCCACACATGAAACAAACAAACGCCAGCAAGCAAGACAGACAGACAGACAACAAGGCAACCGACCGACCACGACACGACACGACAATCAACACCTTCCCGACGTGCTTTGATGGCCCTGAGAAGGGCCGTTTTTGTTTTTGTCCGGGACCGCGCGACAGCCTCTGGTTGCGCGCCGGCCTCCAGGCGACGGTGTCAACCGCCAACCCTTCCCTGCCCTTTTTACTTCTTCTTCTTGGGCGAAGCCTTCGCCTTAGACGGCGTCGCCGTCGCCTTCTTCGGGCGCGGCGCCTTCGGCTTCTTCGTCGGAACCTTGGCGGCCTTCTTCGCCTTCGACGGCGACTTGGCCTTGGCCGGCTTGGCCGCAGCCGCCTTCTTCGCACCCGCGGGAGCGGCCGACGCCGCAGACGCCTTCTTGGCGGCGCCCGCCTTCCGACCGGTCGCCGCCTTCACGCCGCCAGCCTTCTTTGCGCCGGCCGCACGGGCCCCCTTCTTCTCCTTGCTGGCCGGAGCGGCGCGCTTCTTCTTCGCACCACCGCCGCCACCACGAGCCTTGCCGCCCTCGGCCGCCCCGCCGCCGGCGCCGGCAAGCTTGAAAGAGCCCGACGCGCCCTTCCCCTTCGTCTGCACCAGCTCGCCAGCCACGACGGCCGACTTGAGGTACTTCTTGATAAAGGGCGCCAGCTTCTCCGCGTCCAGCTTGTAGTGCGCGGCAATGTACTTCTTGATCGCCTGCAGCGACGACCCGCCGCGCTCCTTCAGACTCTTGATGGCGGCCGTCACCATCTCAGAGGTGCGCGGGTGCGCAGGCTTGGCGCGCGGCTTCTTCGCAGACGACGCAGACTTGGCCTTCTTCGTAGTGCCGGTGGCGGCGGGTGCCGCGGCAGTCTCGTTCGTAGCCGCCTGGTCTGCCATCTTTTGCCTGTTCTCTTTTCTTTTTTCCCCTTGCTTTCGCTTCCTTCTCTCCTTCGACGACGCACAACAGCGAGGGGCGCGCAGCAGAGAATAGCCGCGCACGCTCTAGCATCACGGTGTAGTGTCTTCACAGGTCGACACTACTGTTGTGTGGGTGAAGTTCTGGTAGAATCTCTCTACCCTTCCTTCAACATGTGGGACAACGGTGTTGTCCTTTCAGTTTCTTCTTAGTGCAATGCTTACGGATTTCTATGTTGCCCTGCTTCATGGGCGTTGTAGTTTATGAAGATTGCTGCGGTTCCTTTTTTTTTTTTTTTTTTTTTTTTTTTTTTTTTTTTTTTCCCGCAGCAGGTGTTTCTATGTGCTACTTGTCAGGTAGCGATGTGTGCTCTAATCATGCATGGCGGCATTGTCTGCTGGCCGTCTCAGGAGGTCTGGCCAGCGAAGAGTACGTCGCCAGTGTGGACGTTGTCCGAGGTTCCTTACAAGCGGGTTGTTTGATGTACCCGCTTTGATGTAAAATTTTGTGGCCGCTTCTTCGAACCGTTTGCGTAGCGGTACGATGTCAGCGACCACGTGTGTGTCCTCCGTGGGGAAGTCCCGTGGGAGGTGCAGAGCTAACCTGATCGCCCTGTTCTGCAGTTTTTGCAGCCGCTCCAGGTTTGTTTGCGCCGTGTTGCCCCACACTACCGCCGCGTATTCGAGGAGCGGTCGAATTACGGACTTATATAGTGTGAGGCCGACGTTTGTAGGCAGTGTCGTAGTGGGGTTTAGCAGTGGGTAGAGAAGTCTTAGTCTACCTAGTGCTTTGCCCCTGATGTTCTCCACGTGTGGCCTCCAGGTGAGGTGACGGTCCAATGTGACGCCCAGGTATTTTGCGGTTCCGCTCCAAGGGACCGGGACGCCTCGGACCGAGACTGTAGGCGCGTCGTCCCTGAAGTGCCTCGTCGCAATAATTATAGCCTGCGACTTTTCCCCATTGTAGGCTAGGCGCCATTTTTTCGCCCAGTCAGTGAGGGCGTCGGTGGCCGTCTGGAGTTTCCGCTGCAACGCCTCGACACATCTGCTGCGGCTGTAAACGGCTGTGTCGTCCGCATACAGCGCCAGGTTGACGTGATCTGTGCGCGGTGGATCGGCCGTGTACAGCGAGTATAGCGTCGGCCCAACGACCGAGCCTTGAGGTACACCCGCGAGTATTCGACGCTCCGTGGAGATTCCACTGTCCGCCCTGACGTGGAACGTTCTGCCCTCGAGGTAGCTCTGTAAGAGCTTCACGTGCGACACCGGGACGCCCAGGTCAAATAGCTTGAACAGGAGGCCCCGATGCCACACGGAGTCGAAGGCACGCGACACGTCGAGCAGGAGAGCGCCGAAATACTCGCGTCGGTCGATGGCACCGAACGCCTCCTCTGTTAGGCGCAGCAGCTGGTGCGTCGTGGCGTGTTGACTCCTGAAGCCAAACTGTTCATTTGGCAGGAGTTGTTCTGCCTCGATGAGCGCCCGCAGGCGGACCAGATACAGGCGTTCGAATAATTTCGATAATGCCGGAAGCAGGCTGATTGGCCTGTAGTTTTTCGCCCTTCTGATGTCCTTCCCAGGTTTGGGGAGGGCTACTATTTCGGCATGCTTCCAGCATGATGGGAAATTTTTGCTGAGCAGCACCTGGTTGAAGACTGACGCGAGGACGTCTGCTGCCATGTCCGGTAGCTGCTTCAGCATAACGTTCGTTACGTCGTCTGGTCCGCCTGCTTTTTTACAGTTTAGGTGGCGAAGTTGCAGTTTGACTTCTTCCGGTGAGATCGGCGTGATGGCGTCTTCTACCTCGTCGTATTCAGCATCAAGGAAGACGGTGAGGCGTTCATCTACTAACTGGATGTGGGCGGCGTCTATCGGGTCGTTGACTGGCGTGAAATTCGCGGCGAACGCGTCCGCTAGGGCTTCAGCCTTCGCGTTCGGCTCGCTCACGAATTCGGCTCCCACTTGCAGCGGCGGAATCTTTTGAATGCGGCGCAGGTAACCTTTTACGGCTCTCCAGGCCGAGCCGTCTTCAATGTGTAGTTGTCCCATCTTGCGCGCCCACTCCTGATTTCGATGTGCGTCTACATCAGCCTTGATATGACGGCACAGTCTGTTTAGTTCTCTCTTGGTGGCTGGATTCCTGGTCCTCTGCCACTCCCGCTGTAGGCGGTTCTTCTCCACGATATCCTCACGGATTTGTCGTGGCAGAGGATGAGGCCGGCAGTCAATGTTGGCGTCGTCTCTGACAGGCGTGGCCGCAGCCACGGCGTCAACGATCGACTGTCGGATGTGCTGTAGTGCTGCGTCTGCCCCGTGTTCCGCCGCGTCCGGTGTGGCCTCAAGGGAATCGGTGACGGAGTTTCGGAACTCGTCCCAGCTGATGCTGCGTACGTCGAGACCTCTACGCTGTCTTGGGAGAGCGTCGGCGTCGAGGTCAAATATGACCGGTACGTGGTCTGAGGACATCTTTGGCCGCGTGCCGGCCGTGACGTGAAGGCGGGCGCCCTTGACGATCATTATATCCAGGATATCCGGGTGGCCCCGGTTTCGTGGATATATTGTCGGCTCGTGGGGACCGATGACGACAGCTTCGTGGCGTTCTGCGACACGGAGCAGGCGCCGCCCGCTTGTGTTGGTCGTCCTGCTGTTCCAGACCGCGTGCTTTGCGTTGAAGTCTCCCCCCAGTATGATTTTTCCGGGGAGAGCCAGCAACTTGTTGTAATCTCCCGGTAGGAGCGCTCCTCTGGGCGGTCTGTAGACAGCGACGAACGTTATAGTGCCGTGTGCCGTTTCCACTGATACGGCGGTTGCTTCTGTCGTCGCCATTTCTGGTTTTTGGACGCGGTGGTGCCGTAGTGTCCTCCGAACATATACTGCAGTGCCGCCTCCATGTGTTGGCCTGTCGTCCCTGTAGCATTCGTAATTTGCTACGCCTACTCGGACGCCAGGCTTAAGCCACGTTTCGGTGACGAGACATATGTCGATATTCTCGTCACGAATAAGTTGCCTGAATTCGCCTGCTTGCTTAAGGAGCCCCTCGGCGTTGAAGACGCAGGCTTTTATACCCCTTAGAGCTTCAGGCATGATGGCTGCATGGTTGAATGGCGGATGCAACTTTCTGCACCACGGCCAGGAGCTCAGACATCTGCTGCATCATCGTCTCCATGCAGCTGAGCATTCGTTCTACGCGGTCGTGATTGTCCGCGTTTCCGCCGACAACATGGCGCGCGTCCGTCGCGTTGCTCTCCACTTGTCCGCCATCTTGTCGGGCTCCGACAGTATGGCGGGGCGCTGTGGGGCGCCGCCATCTTGGCTCCGGGAAGTCCTTGGGGCTCCCCAGGTTAGGAGCGGCTGCCGCTGGTTGGTGCGCTGCGCGTGCCGGTGGAGCCGGGACGGCTCGCGCTGATTGGTCCGCTGCACGCTGGGTCGCTGCGGGTTGGTAAGCCAGGCGCTGCGGGGGTGCAGCGGTCGGGGCTACCTGCCTGCGCGGCAGCGCTGTGGGCGGGGCTACGGAGCCCTGTCCTGCAGTTGGGCCAGCTGCCGGCTGGGCTGCGGTAGGTGGAGTCCGTCCGCCATTGCTCACCGATGCGTGTGTAGCGGGGACTCCATTTTGTGGCGCCGCGTTGTCTGGAATTTGGCGCGCTTTTGCGGTCGTTGCCCTGCCTCGGCGGCCTCCTCTCCTGTTGTTCCGCTTCTTCCGGGGCTGGGTAGAGCGTTGGCGGGAACTCTGCCTTTGTGTTCCCTTGTCTTCGTTTCCGCGCGCGCGGTCGGCGAAATCGAGGAGCACTGGGCAGCCACGGTAAGTAGCCACGTGTTTGCCTTGGCAGAGCTTGCATTTCGGGGTGAAATCCTTGTGTGGCACCCCTTTAAGCGCGCATGACTCTGTTGAGTGTTGCTCGCCGCATTTCACGCAAAAGTCTGGCATTGCACAGTACTTGCTGACGTGGCCAGGTTCCAGGCAGCGGTAGCACTGTGCGTATGCCGCCTTGTTCCGCAGTTCTTCGGCCTTCACTTCCACATTGCCTATTTTTGTGAGGCTGAAGAGCTGCCTGTTGTGTGTGGTGTTGCTGGCTATTACCAGCATAAGTGGGCCACGCCTGCGTGTGCGAAAGGGGCGCATTCTTACGACCTCTTCTGTAACGAATCCCATATTCTCAAGGTCCTCCTTTACTTCAGAAGGCAGGATTGTGCGAGGCAAGTGCCTAAACACTACCTTGAGCGGCTTCGTTCTTAGGGGGCTGAACGTATAGTGGGACCACTTCTTGTCCTGCACCAGCTGAGACACTTTTTGGTAGTCCTCAGTGGTTTTGGTGCATATTTTGAACAATTCGTCACCAGTCACGCGCACTGAATAGTTGTCTTTGCCAATGCACAGACTGATGGCGTTTTGAAGCTCCCTAAAATGCTCGCCAAATTTAATAACAATTGGCGGCGGTTTGCGACGCTGTTGCGCCTTGGGCATTTCAATGTCCTCCTCCTCCGCGTCACTAAGAGCGCCAAAGCTGTTACTCACATTTACAGGTGTGGTGTCCTTTGTGAGCACTGCCTTCGCCGTTCTTCTCGCAGTGGTGAAGCCGTCTTTGTCGGTCGCGTTGTTGCGGCCGCGCCTGCGGTTCGGCTTGGAGGGAAGCGGTGGAGTGTTGCTTTCCCTCCTGTATTTGTTGACTGACGGTATGTCGCCAGTCAGGGCGCGTTTCCTGGAGGTAGACTGCTTGTGTTGCGGTGCGTCGTGCTCCATAGCCTCCTCCTCCTCGTCGCTATCCGGAAGTGGAGTGGCCAGGGCGTGGGGCAGCATCCCCACAAGCAGCTGAAGGGCTGAGTCGGTTTCACTCGACGTGAATGGCTCACGTGGCTGCGACATAATCATGGTTGTCGGCGGCACAGTGGAGGTAGCACACGACACGGTGGTAACGGCACTACCACTGTATGACGCGGACACACCGGTTAGTTCACACAAACTAGTGTCACTCCTTAGGGGAGGAGTACTATCGGAGGCACACGGTTGTGCCATCGACGTACTCGACTCGCCCCTTGCGTGCAGGGACGCGGCCCTGCCCGCGGGAGTCGGCACTGTCGCTTCAGCTTGCGGCGTGGCGGAGCGCTCGGCGCGTACGTCCGTCTCGCACGGCATCGCTGACTCGAGTGAGCCGCGCACGCGCCTGGCCCAGCCAGTGTCGCGGGCGGGCGCGGACGGCCGAGAGAGCGGCCGCCACTCGGCGCGCCGCCGCGCCGCCGCGCCGCGCCTCCCGCGCTTGCTACCGCCCAACGTCCGACAGCCTGCGCGGAGCAGCCCCCAACCTGCGCCGCAACCACCCGCGCCATTCAAACCACCGAGGATGGGGCTACACACACCGACACCACGGTCGCCAACCAGTCGCCGCGGCGGCGCCGCAAACCACGGCCAAACTGCAGCCACCGCGCGCCACAGCCTGGGTCGGCCCGCCGAGAATCGCCGCCCCCGCCCAAATGCCGCCCCCACAGCCCCAGCCGACGACCCGCCACAATGGCCAAACCTTCGTCAAAACTCCCACACCGTCGCCGCGGCAGCCCGGCCACCGCGGCCGGCGCCACAGCCACACGAGCCGAGTCGTGCGGCGATGACGGCCGTGCACAAACGCACCTCCGCCGCCCCATCGCCTTCCGCCGTTTTCCCGATCGGCCCGCAGCCGTCGGGCCACGGCCGCGGGCCGTCCTCCTCCTCTCGCCTCGCCCGCCAACACCCACAGCCCTTCCAACACATTTTTTTTTTCTTTTTTCTTTTTTTTTTTCTACTTTTTTACGATCGCCGCCTGCGCAACATGGCACCGGCCGACGGAGCGCCAACCCCCCCGCCACAGGCGAAAACAAGACAACGATAAACAAACAAACAAAATAAATTACCAGCCAGCCCCAACTACAGACACACCGAATCTGCCCTCACAGCCGACCTTACACGCCTCAACGTCAAAACAAAGGTGGTTTCTTTCTTTCAACGGTTACCTTACCTTAGGTTACGTCAGGTTAGGCTAAGAAGGCGTCAGGGTTAGGTTAAGCGTTGACGTGACGTCACGTCTTAACGTAGGCGTTAAGCTAAGGTTGCGGTCACGTACGTTAGGTTAAGGCGACTTGGGGGTTGGCCTAAGGGCTTACGTTAGGTTACGTTAGTTTAGGTGGCTGCGTTAACGGCTTAAAGAAGTTTAGGAGGTTAAGGCGTCGAGGCGGCCGCACCCCCTTAGCTGCTGCGGCTCGGCCACGCCACGCCACGCCACGCCACGCTTTGGGGTTTCATAAGGTCGCGCGGCGGGTCGTCGGCACGCCGCAAAGGACAAAACTGCAAGACGACGTCGAAAAACAAACAACAGGTAAAAAATAAATAAGTAAAAATAAACGACGCCGACAGGCGGGGATCAGCAGAACGAGCAGATTCCGGAGAGCGAACGAGACACACACGCACGCACGCACACACACACACACACACACAAACCCCCCCGAGCCGAGAGAGCACAGCACCACCACGTGTCGGCCTCCGCTCACCCGACTCGGCTGGGCTGGGCTGGGCTGGGCTGGGCTGGGCTGGCGGCCGGGCCGGATGCACGTGCACGTACACGTACGGCTACAGCCACTACCCGTACACAGCCGCTCTTCACGCAACACCAGCCAAATGGCGCGCCCGCGGCTCGTCGCGGTCGCAACGCCACGCCGGCACACTTTCGGCACCACCGTCTTCGCGCGCACCGCAAACAAAAACGCAGCCGACACACACAGAAAAAAAAAAAAAACAACACAGAGCGCGAGAGACGGGCGGCGGCGCACCTTTCGCCAGCCGGCAGGCAATCGACTCGCCCAGTACGACAAACGTGCACGCCACCCCACCCACCAACCAACCAGTCGTCGTCGTCGTCGTCGTCCCGAAATCAAACAAACTCTCAAAAGGCACAGCCCCTGCTGCCAACGGACGCAGGCGCCACGCAGCTCCCTTCCCGCCACACTCGATTCGCAGCGCAACTCACCCGGCACACCGTCAAACGACGGGCTGGGCTCGCCGCATCGCCGCAACCTACACACCTTCCCCGCCACGACGCACAGCCCCACCAGACGCCCGTGCCGCAACGACACTACCGCACTACTCCTCTCGCCCTTGCCATACACGACACAACACGCCAAAAAATGAAAATCCAAATACAAACAAAAACACCGCCCCCACGACCCAAACACATGCACGGCGCGCCAACACACGCGAGGCAAGGCACGCAGCAAACGGCGTCCCCTCCGCGTCGCGCCATCAACCTACACACACAAGGCAACACCAACAACAAACAGCCAGCCAGCCAGCCAGCCAGCCAGCCCCACTCTCACGCCGCAAAAACAGAAAACACACCGAAACCGCCAAACGCCGCACATTCGCGCTTCGCACTCACCACACACCTCTCGGCATCCGTTTCGCACACAACGACGCGACGCACAATACATCATCACGGGCTACGCACGCACACCGCGACCCACTTTTTTACGACGCCCTCGCCAGAGCACACGTGCCCACGCCCACACACAGTCGACACAACGACGCAGCGCGCAGCAGACGCGGCCGCAACACATACCTCCCCGACGACGCGCCAACACCGCCAGCCACTGCTCACTCGCCCAAGCAACCCGTGCACACAACTGCCACACGCGTCCACCACGCCGCCGCCAACCACCCGCCCGCCAGGGGGCGCTCACGTCCGCGACAACAGCGCGGCACCGCCGGACCGGGCCGAACCGAGCCGAGCCGCCGCCTCCTCTCCACTCGGCACGCCACGTCCTGCTTGCAAAACACATGGCTCGTCCCTCTGTACACACAACGCGCCTGCCTGCGGTCGCCGCCGGCATCTATCTACCTGCGCATCGGAGCCAGGCCGGCAAGCCCACACTTAAATAATGCACTTCACCAGCCAAACAAACCCACTCTTCCTTTCTTTGCACAGCGCATGCAACAGCAGCCCCAGGAGCCGGGCCCGCCGCCAGCGTCTCCTCCTCCTCTGGGCACAGCCAGCCAGCCGTTCCCACCGCCCCGCCCCTGCTCTGCAGAACAAGAAAAAACGAAAAAGTACCAACACACGCACCCAAAGCGTAAGCCAGACAAGACCAGCCTCTCCAAGGCCACACACACGCAAAAAAACAAAAAAAAACAAAAACACTACAACAAAATAAAATAAAATGAAAAAGAAAAAGCAAGCTGTCGCCTCGCCCCCGCCCGTCCCCCCACCCCACCACATTCGCCCCCTCCGCTTGTTTTCCTTTCTACAATTTCCCTCTTTTCCACCCAATATCCCGCCGCGGTTTACGGGCACCGGCCGATTTTGCGCCCGCCCACATGTGTGCCTACTCCCCACCACCATTCCCTCCGCAGCCCGCAGCCCGCAGCCCGCAGCCCGCAGCCCGCTTTTCCCCCCTCCCTGCCCACACCACACCACACCACACCACACCACACCACACCACACCACACCACACCACACCACACCGACGGTGCTGACGTCGACACGCACCCAAGACAGGGGCCACGACCGTCTTTTTTCCTGGGCCCATCCCCGCACCGCACCTCCTTCCAATCATCAACGCTGTGGCGCCTGTGTCCGCGCGAGACGCGTGCGCGCCGCCTCTCTCAACATCCGTCCGCCGGCCGGCCCGTTTTTCGGCCCCCAGGCCATCCGTCAACCACCACTGCCCCTGCCCGCCCCGCACCACACCACACACCGCTGCTTGCCCCGGCCGTTGCCACCAAAGGCGCCAACCGCAGCCCGCGCGCGCCAGAAAGAGATGGCAAAACTACAGGGACCCAGCCGACCGACGAAAATCAGAGCAATTGGCCGGGAGGATCAAAAAGAGAGCTCCGAAAACCACCGTAGCGAGGCGTGGGAGGAAACGTTACGAGAAGCAGGAAGGGACCAGGAAAAATTCTGGAAATTTCTTAAAACTCGTAAACTAGACACGAAACATCTACATCTACATGGGGAAGGAACGACCCCACAGACCGAGCTGAAGCACTGGCGGATTCACTAGAAAGGCAATTCCAAGCACCAGAAGCGGTAGATGACGAAACTGATGACCACCAGGAAATGGTACTCAGAAGGGTAAAACCGCATCCTAAGTGCCCCGATCAGAACATCTTTCACAATCCAATAAACGCAGAAACCCCGTATCTTATCACATCACAAACATACACACATCCTAAGAAGGCATCAGGCCCAGATTCCATCAAACCGCAACTACTACATCACCTACCTCCAGCAACTATCAATTATCTATCTAACATCAATATATAATGCTTGCTTCAGACTAAACTACTTGGAAACAGGCCCGAGTCATCACATTACCAAAGCCAAACAAGGACTTATTATTTCCGCAAAACTATAGGCCAACTTCCTTGGAAAGGTTCTCGGAAAGCTCATTCAAACTGAACTGAAGAAATTCAATTCTTAAAGGATAACAACATAATCATCCCACAACAATTCCGATTCCGCGAAGAACACAGCACCACCCACCAGGTGACCAGACTAGTCGAGCACATATGTCAGGCCAGAAACATTAGACACAGTACTGGAGCAGTCCTGCTTGACATTGGAAAAGCATTCGGATAACGCCTTATCTACAAGCTCCACCAGTACAACTGCCCCATCCACATTATTGCTTCTTTTCTCCGCAACAGAGCATTCTATGTCCATGTACCAGGAGCGGCAAGTAACACTAGATCCATAGAGGCTGGAGTCCCGCAAGGCTCAGTGCTGGGGCCCATTCTCTACTCAATATACACAAACAAACAGCTGGGAGGACACTTGTCACTATTTGCAGACGACACTGCAGTCTACCGCAGCAGTTCTAACCTGCAATATAGAGTCACAAAAATAGAGCAACACCTACAATCCATCCAGAAATGGGCTAACCAAAAAAACAATAAACGCGGAGAAAACCCAAGCAATACAATACGATTCACATTCAAAAAGAATACCTCCTAACCTGCATATACGCCTCAGAAATAACAATCTTCCATGGTCAGGCACAATAAAGTATCTAGGCATCAAGCTGGACAAGAGGTTGACATTTAGAGACCATGTTACACACGTTTGTAACAAGGCTGCAGCAGCAATATTCAGACTGTACCCAATCATCAAAGGAAACAGAATAAATATGCGCGCCAAAAAGAAAATCTTCAAAACCGTCATAGGAACCAGCCATCACTTACGGCTCTGAAAAATCTCGTCAATGGCCGCAGACACCAAACATAACAAGAGTAAAAAAGGGTGCAGAACAAATACTTCAGAATTACTGCTGATGCCGGCCGGTACCAGACAAACCGAGACATATACACAAACCATAACATACTCAATCAAAATCCCGGAAATCATCCAAAGAAAAATCCATAAAGTTTTTTTTTTTTTTTTTTTTTGTTTTTTTTCCACCAAACCACGGATTCGAACCACCCACTCATCAGAAATCTGGGACCAAAATCCACCCGACCCAAGAACGACATTTCCCATCACGACAAAACACCACAAACTACAACATACCATGATAAACAAAAATAAAATACAAACACCATAACACTCACTCAAACAAACAAACATCTACACACACCCAAGAGACCCTATCATCCCATCATTTTGTTACCCAACATAATCAGACAGAAGGCAGGGATCAAGGACAGATCCGGTCCTTCGAGTACAGGGGGTAAAAAATACCCATCAGACCAGCTCTCTCTCTCTCTCTCCTCCTCGCTTCTCCGTGCCGACGCTGCCCCGCACACGCGTTCGCGTTCGCGTTCGCGCTCGCGTTCGGCCGACACCACACGACAGGTCTTTGGGGCCCCGCCACTGCGCACACGCACGCCTCCTCCTCTTCCTTAGTTCTTTTTCGCTTTTCTTTTCTCCCCCGCCCCCCGCTCTCACCGCCACATCATCCCGCAACCCTTGGGGCATGTTTCCCAACATCAACGCGCCCCAATTCCACTCTCTGCCCGTGCCGCACTCTCCACTTTGCTTCTCCCCGTCCCCTACACACACGACTACCGAAACCCCGGTTGACACACCTTCTCGTAGGACAGGGGTGCGTGCGTGCGTGCGTGCGTTGTCTTGACGGTGACAGCAACAGCAACGGATCCGTCCATCCCATTCCCCCCCACTCGGTAAAGAACCATGTTCAACCCACACTACACAACAAGGGGGGCACACACGAACGCGAAAGAAAGGGCAGGGCAGGGGCAACTATCTCGTACACATTCTTCCTCAGAACCCACATATCGCATCAACGAACGGCAGGCCAATTGCGGACTCAGCCGTGTCAGGCAAATCCAACCCAACCAACACCTCCCACGGAAACCCTGACACTGATCCAGCAGTACGTCCACATACATCGCCACACCAAATACGGGTGACGAGTGAGCAACAAATGGAACAATACACAACAAGGGCTGACCTAATAAAAACTGCACGTCACGTCATACCTTCCAGACAGACGCAGTTCCGACGGGACGGCGGAACCGTATACGTACCTTTCAGCCACAACAACCGACCGACTGGACACGCCCGCGTCTCCAGCCAGCCAACCACCAGGGCCACACAGCCCGCAAGTTTCAGCGTCAACACTTCTTAACGTACGTTGCAAACTTTTCAAAACATTGCCACACACACACACACACACACACACACACACACCACGAAAAGCGTCAACCTCTCTCACACTGGATACACTCAACACTTTTTGTCGGCGGAGCTTGAGGGCCAACGGTTGACACACCCCCACCGGCCACACAGGTTTCCCTTTGAAAATTGCAGTGACGGAGGAGACGCGGCATTACGAGAGGGTTGTTTCCGAGAGCGCGAGCTGGACGGAGCTGCGGCGCCGCCGCCGCCGCCGCCGCCGCCGCCGAGGGGTAATGAACGCACGCGATGCCGCATGACAGCCCATCACCCAAAGTTTCACCCACAACTGCACAGGTCGCACCCCCTTTTCGCGCCATACTAGTGTCGATCGTCAATTACAGCTGACGGTGTTCGCATTTGCCACTTGACGAGAGGGGGGGGGGGGGGGGGGGAAAAGAAAACAAACATCTGACACGCCATGTGTTTCTCTCTCTCTCTGTTACATCTAGGTCATTCGGCAGCCACTGTAAAAAAAAAAAAAAAAAAAAAAAAAAAAAAAAAAAAAATATTTTTACGACATGGTTGGGTAAGTGATTTAAAGACAACAATTGTGGGTCACACACCATAGACCATTTCGATAGTGTTCTTGTTCTTCTCTTTTTCCTTTTTTTATCGCTCAATTGAAATCAAACCTGGGGATGATGCAATGCTGCGATATGGCACAACCGTCGTCCATTGTACACAACTCGGGAACAAAAAGAAACCAATTCAGGGAACGTTCGTTCCTTCACAACGTTTCTTTCAACGCACTTGGTCTTTACCATCCTGTATATTCAACACACATTTCCTTTCATCAAACTAGGGCATTTCCATAACAGTATTTGCAATACTGCTTCTTCGACGTCATTTCACCATCTTAACTAGAGACAAACAAACAAGAAAATAGCAAAACAGCCTTGAGAACCCCGTCCACCAAATTTCAGTTAGCACGGCATCCAAGATTCTTTTCCGGGGAGTGCAGTGCAGCTGACGCTGCTCAGACCATATACCGTCGCCAGTCTCACTCAACTCTTGCGCATTCCATTCTACGCTACGTGACTATGCAAAAATGAATGAATCAAACCCGCCCAGAGAGCGTCTTGTGCGAGGGGACACACGATATAGAGAACAACAAAACACACAGGGGACACCACCACAGTTGGAGAGAACGTTTCCACCACGGCAGCCGCGCCGTTACGCGCTTTTTTTTTTTCCTCCCCCCCACTGCACACCTCCGACACCACGGGAACGTTCACCGTCCCGTTGCCCTACACTGGCGTTTCTTTTCAACCCCCCACCCTATTCCTCGCTCCCCGGACATTCGACCGATCACAAAGTGCAACCTCTCGTTACCGTCGGGTGCCCCTCTTCATCCCCGGGGCGCCAACAACAAAACAAAAACACCACCGACGCCGTCGTCTCGCGTCACCTCACTCAACTGAGCGGAAAATACACGTACATCCAGAATGACGACACCGCCTCCAGACGTCAGACGTCAGGTCGAAAGAGGGCACCGTACGTCGTGGCGCGTGGTCTCCTAACTCACCTCGCGCGTACAAATACAATGCAATGCGTGTCTCCTCACGTTCACACACACCTCCACGCTCCACTTTTACGTCGCCCAACCAACCAACTACTAACTTAACCCACCCGCTCGGCGTAGAAGCAGCTGTAGGCGGCAACGTGTTTCTCACCCTCGCCACCAACGGTGTGACATCCGACAATCGCGGTTTGCTTTCCGTTCCACACCTCCGGCCATACCATACAAAGGGGACAAAAAAAAAAAAAAAAATATATATATCAAACAAGCCAACTCCAGCGATCCGCCCCCCTAACACCAACACGTCTCGAAACACCCACGCCCACGACCCGGCTGTGGCCTAAAGTGCGTATCCCAACGTCACACCAAAACCAAAGGCGCCGGCGCCGCACCACACCACACCACAAGCTACAGCTACAGCTGTGCCGCCCGTCCACCCGCTCACAACAACAACAACAACAACAACAACAATTCCGCCCTTCCCGCAAAGGCATTTTGGTGGCCCTGAAAAGGGCCGTTTTTTCTTTTCTTCGCCGCGCCGCGGACGAGCCTCCTATTTCCAAGAGCCACCTCCTTACTTGGAGCTCGTGTACTTGGTCACCGCCTTCGTGCCCTCGCTCACCGCGTGCTTGGCCAGCTCGCCAGGCAGCAAGAGCCGCACAGCGGTCTGGATCTCGCGGGACGTGATGGTCGAGCGCTTGTTGTAGTGCGCCAGGCGAGAAGCCTCGGCCGCAATGCGCTCGAAAATGTCGTTCACGAAGCTGTTCATGATGCTCATCGCCTTCGAAGAGATGCCCGTGTCAGGGTGCACCTGCTTCAGCACCTTGTAGATGTAGATGGCATAGCTCTCCTTCCTCTTGCGCTTCTTCTTCTTGTCGCCCTTCGAAATGTTCTTCTGCGCCTTGCCAGCCTTCTTGGCGGCTTTCCCGCTAGTCTTGGGCGGCATCACGAACAAACAGGCAGGCAGGCAGGCAGGCAGGCAGGCAGGCAGGCACGCGCAGTCAGTCAGTCAGTCAGGCGCTCCGCTCCAGTCAGCGTCTCCCCACACAGTGGCACCCGCCGCACGCCGCCGCCGCACCTTTACCAGCTCGCCCTGCTGCGGCCGCCGACCAATGGGGCGCGCGCGCAACCGGCCGCCGCACCCGAGCCCATAAAGGACCCCCACCCCGCCGGCGCCGGCACGCACTCCGCTGCTCGACTCGCTGCGGCTCGCACCGTTTGGGGCGTTGTGCTTTTTCTTTCTCGCTTCTTTCCAAACTAGCCCATCGCCATGTCCGGACGCGGAAAGGGAGGCAAAGTCAAGGGCAAGTCAAAGTCCCGCTCAAGCAGGGCTGGGCTCCAGTTCCCGGTCGGCAGAATCCACCGCCTCCTGCGCAAGGGAAACTACGCCGAGCGCGTCGGCGCCGGGGCGCCCGTCTACCTCGCCGCCGTCATGGAGTACCTCGCGGCTGAGGTGCTCGAGCTGGCCGGAAACGCGGCCCGCGACAACAAGAAGACGCGCATCATCCCGCGCCACCTGCAGCTCGCCATACGCAACGACGAGGAGCTCAACAAGCTCTTGTCGGGCGTCACCATCGCACAGGGAGGTGTCCTGCCCAACATCCAGGCCGTCCTGCTGCCAAAGAAGACCGAGAAGAAGGCCTAAAAGAGAGACAGCGCAATCGGCAACCGCCGCGTGCTCCCTTGGCACGCAGCGCGCCATTTGCCGCCTCGGCTCAAAAAACAAAACACAATCGGCCCTTTTCAGGGCCACCACACAAACCTACGTCCAAAGCAGAATTCCAGTCGTTCGTCGCACCACTTTTCTCTCTCTCTCTCTCTCTCTCTCTCTCTCTCTCTCTCTCTCTGTGTACGGTTTTTTTTTCCTTCTTACACACACAGGCGCCGCCATCTTGTACACACGTACTTGGCCACCTCCTCCACTCAACTCCACGCACGCACAGTCTCGCGACCATTAACCAGCACACGTGGCGCACAACAACACACCTCAAAAATAACCCCTCGGCGCTCAGCCGCGCCGCAACACACAGCCCATCCACCGACAAGAAGCATACAAGCAAAGAGGGAGGGGAAGGAAGGAAGGAAGGAAGGAGCTCACACAACGCAAGGGCACGCTTCCTTCCCTCCCAACCGCACCGCACACCACGTCAAAAAAAACTCCAAACAAAACTAAAAGGCCAAGTAGACTAAAAAGGAAAAGAAAAACCAGCAACACAGACTCTTTCGCACTTTTCAACTTCCGAACACTGTGGTGGCCCTGAAAAGGGCCGTTTTTCAATCTATCTCTCTTTCCTTCCTTCGGTCTCACACCGCCTAACCGCCGAAACCGTACAGGGTGCGCCCCTGCCTCTTCAGGGCGTACACCACGTCCATGGCCGTCACAGTCTTGCGCTTGGCGTGCTCAGTGTACGTCACCGCGTCGCGGATCACGTTCTCCAGGAACACCTTCAGCACTCCGCGCGTCTCCTCGTAGATCAGACCAGAGATGCGCTTCACGCCGCCCCTGCGCGCCAGGCGGCGGATCGCGGGCTTCGTGATGCCCTGGATGTTGTCGCGCAACACCTTGCGGTGCCGCTTGGCGCCACCCTTGCCGAGCCCCTTTCCTCCCTTGCCGCGGCCTGTCATTCTTCTTCTTCAAGCGTCTCAACCACAATAATATAAAAAACAGAAAGCAAGGCAAGCTCCTCACCCGGCGCTAGCGAGTCGGCTACGGTTGTGGCGCCCAGCGCGCGCGCCGCCCCCCTATATAGACTCTGGGGCCCCGCGGCCCGCCCTCCCCTCCCCCCACCACCGCGCACCGAGGGCATATAAGCGCAGCACCCGGGGCGCGCGGGCCCGTTGTCAAGGCAGCACCGGACGCCGTCGCGCACGCATATCCTCCACGCCGCATCCGCATCCGCAGTAGCCATGGCCCGGACAAAGCAAACGGCCCGCAAGTCCACCGGCGGAAAGGCGCCGCGCAAACAGCTCGCCACCAAGGCGGCGAGGAAGAGCGCGCCCGC
Source organism: Schistocerca gregaria (assembly GCF_023897955.1). Taxonomy (NCBI): domain Eukaryota; kingdom Metazoa; phylum Arthropoda; class Insecta; order Orthoptera; family Acrididae; genus Schistocerca; species Schistocerca gregaria. The sequence goes on along the minus strand of NW_026063020.1, from coordinate 749 downwards.
CACCGGCGGCGTCAAGAAGCCCCACCGCTACAGGCCGGGCACCGTCGCCCTGCGAGAAATCAGGCGCTACCAGAAGAGCACAGAGCTGCTCATCCGCAAGCTGCCATTCCAGCGCCTAGTGCGCGAGATCGCCCAGGACTTCAAGACCGACCTGCGCTTCCAGAGCTCCGCAGTCATGGCCCTGCAGGAGGCCAGCGAGGCCTACCTCGTCGGCCTCTTCGAAGACACCAACCTGTGCGCAATCCACGCCAAGCGAGTCACCATCATGCCCAAGGACATCCAGCTCGCGCGCCGCATCCGCGGCGAGCGCGCCTAAACCCGCACACCGCCAAACAAACAAAACGGCCCTTTTCAGGGCCACTAACGTCTCTCCGTCGCGAGCAAAACTTTGTCGGTCGCAACGACTAGTTCCCCACTCACTCTCCAGTCCAGTCGTCCCACCCCCGGCCCGGCCCGGCGCCGCCGTTTCCAAAAAAAAGAAAAAAGCACCGCACCGGCCGAACCAAGTCGCAAGCGTCAATAGCGCCACCCACACAGGCCACGGCACAAAACGTGACGCCCGGAAAGCAAAGCAAAGCAAAAAAGACTATTCCAAAACCACCACCAAGACAAACAAACAAACAAACGCGGCGCAAAATAAATAGGTAAAAAATAATAAAAGTAAAATACACTTTGTGTAACACCAACCGCGGCGCCGCCGCCCACGCCCGCCAACGACCCCACAATCCAACCAACACGCGATCTAGTGT
>NW_026063019.1:0-16828 GCF_023897955.1 Schistocerca gregaria | reverse complement strand
ACACTGCCCCTGCCCGCCCCGCACCACACCACACACCGCTGCTTGCCCCGGCCGTTGCCACCAAAGGCGCCAACCGCAGCCCGCGCGCGCCAGAAAGAGATGGCAAAACTACAGGGACCCAGCCGACCGACGAAAATCAGAGCAATTGGCCGGGAGGATCAAAAAGAGAGCTCCGAAAACCACCGTAGCGAGGCGTGGGAGGAAACGTTACGAGAAGCAGGAAGGGACCAGGAAAAATTCTGGAAATTTCTTAAAACTCGTAAACTAGACACGAAACATCTACATCTACATGGGGAAGGAACGACCCCACAGACCGAGCTGAAGCACTGGCGGATTCACTAGAAAGGCAATTCCAAGCACCAGAAGCGGTAGATGACGAAACTGATGACCACCAGGAAATGGTACTCAGAAGGGTAAAACCGCATCCTAAGTGCCCCGATCAGAACATCTTTCACAATCCAATAAACGCAGAAACCCCGTATCTTATCACATCACAAACATACACACATCCTAAGAAGGCATCAGGCCCAGATTCCATCAAACCGCAACTACTACATCACCTACCTCCAGCAACTATCAATTATCTATCTAACATCAATATATAATGCTTGCTTCAGACTAAACTACTTGGAAACAGGCCCGAGTCATCACATTACCAAAGCCAAACAAGGACTTATTATTTCCGCAAAACTATAGGCCAACTTCCTTGGAAAGGTTCTCGGAAAGCTCATTCAAACTGAACTGAAGAAATTCAATTCTTAAAGGATAACAACATAATCATCCCACAACAATTCCGATTCCGCGAAGAACACAGCACCACCCACCAGGTGACCAGACTAGTCGAGCACATATGTCAGGCCAGAAACATTAGACACAGTACTGGAGCAGTCCTGCTTGACATTGGAAAAGCATTCGGATAACGCCTTATCTACAAGCTCCACCAGTACAACTGCCCCATCCACATTATTGCTTCTTTTCTCCGCAACAGAGCATTCTATGTCCATGTACCAGGAGCGGCAAGTAACACTAGATCCATAGAGGCTGGAGTCCCGCAAGGCTCAGTGCTGGGGCCCATTCTCTACTCAATATACACAAACAAACAGCTGGGAGGACACTTGTCACTATTTGCAGACGACACTGCAGTCTACCGCAGCAGTTCTAACCTGCAATATAGAGTCACAAAAATAGAGCAACACCTACAATCCATCCAGAAATGGGCTAACCAAAAAAACAATAAACGCGGAGAAAACCCAAGCAATACAATACGATTCACATTCAAAAAGAATACCTCCTAACCTGCATATACGCCTCAGAAATAACAATCTTCCATGGTCAGGCACAATAAAGTATCTAGGCATCAAGCTGGACAAGAGGTTGACATTTAGAGACCATGTTACACACGTTTGTAACAAGGCTGCAGCAGCAATATTCAGACTGTACCCAATCATCAAAGGAAACAGAATAAATATGCGCGCCAAAAAGAAAATCTTCAAAACCGTCATAGGAACCAGCCATCACTTACGGCTCTGAAAAATCTCGTCAATGGCCGCAGACACCAAACATAACAAGAGTAAAAAAGGGTGCAGAACAAATACTTCAGAATTACTGCTGATGCCGGCCGGTACCAGACAAACCGAGACATATACACAAACCATAACATACTCAATCAAAATCCCGGAAATCATCCAAAGAAAAATCCATAAAGTTTTTTTTTTTTTTTTTTTTTGTTTTTTTTCCACCAAACCACGGATTCGAACCACCCACTCATCAGAAATCTGGGACCAAAATCCACCCGACCCAAGAACGACATTTCCCATCACGACAAAACACCACAAACTACAACATACCATGATAAACAAAAATAAAATACAAACACCATAACACTCACTCAAACAAACAAACATCTACACACACCCAAGAGACCCTATCATCCCATCATTTTGTTACCCAACATAATCAGACAGAAGGCAGGGATCAAGGACAGATCCGGTCCTTCGAGTACAGGGGGTAAAAAATACCCATCAGACCAGCTCTCTCTCTCTCTCTCCTCCTCGCTTCTCCGTGCCGACGCTGCCCCGCACACGCGTTCGCGTTCGCGTTCGCGCTCGCGTTCGGCCGACACCACACGACAGGTCTTTGGGGCCCCGCCACTGCGCACACGCACGCCTCCTCCTCTTCCTTAGTTCTTTTTCGCTTTTCTTTTCTCCCCCGCCCCCCGCTCTCACCGCCACATCATCCCGCAACCCTTGGGGCATGTTTCCCAACATCAACGCGCCCCAATTCCACTCTCTGCCCGTGCCGCACTCTCCACTTTGCTTCTCCCCGTCCCCTACACACACGACTACCGAAACCCCGGTTGACACACCTTCTCGTAGGACAGGGGTGCGTGCGTGCGTGCGTGCGTTGTCTTGACGGTGACAGCAACAGCAACGGATCCGTCCATCCCATTCCCCCCCACTCGGTAAAGAACCATGTTCAACCCACACTACACAACAAGGGGGGCACACACGAACGCGAAAGAAAGGGCAGGGCAGGGGCAACTATCTCGTACACATTCTTCCTCAGAACCCACATATCGCATCAACGAACGGCAGGCCAATTGCGGACTCAGCCGTGTCAGGCAAATCCAACCCAACCAACACCTCCCACGGAAACCCTGACACTGATCCAGCAGTACGTCCACATACATCGCCACACCAAATACGGGTGACGAGTGAGCAACAAATGGAACAATACACAACAAGGGCTGACCTAATAAAAACTGCACGTCACGTCATACCTTCCAGACAGACGCAGTTCCGACGGGACGGCGGAACCGTATACGTACCTTTCAGCCACAACAACCGACCGACTGGACACGCCCGCGTCTCCAGCCAGCCAACCACCAGGGCCACACAGCCCGCAAGTTTCAGCGTCAACACTTCTTAACGTACGTTGCAAACTTTTCAAAACATTGCCACACACACACACACACACACACACACACACACCACGAAAAGCGTCAACCTCTCTCACACTGGATACACTCAACACTTTTTGTCGGCGGAGCTTGAGGGCCAACGGTTGACACACCCCCACCGGCCACACAGGTTTCCCTTTGAAAATTGCAGTGACGGAGGAGACGCGGCATTACGAGAGGGTTGTTTCCGAGAGCGCGAGCTGGACGGAGCTGCGGCGCCGCCGCCGCCGCCGCCGCCGCCGCCGAGGGGTAATGAACGCACGCGATGCCGCATGACAGCCCATCACCCAAAGTTTCACCCACAACTGCACAGGTCGCACCCCCTTTTCGCGCCATACTAGTGTCGATCGTCAATTACAGCTGACGGTGTTCGCATTTGCCACTTGACGAGAGGGGGGGGGGGGGGGGGAAAAGAAAACAAACATCTGACACGCCATGTGTTTCTCTCTCTCTCTGTTACATCTAGGTCATTCGGCAGCCACTGTAAAAAAAAAAAAAAAAAAAAAAAAAAAAAAAAAAATATTTTTACGACATGGTTGGGTAAGTGATTTAAAGACAACAATTGTGGGTCACACACCATAGACCATTTCGATAGTGTTCTTGTTCTTCTCTTTTTCCTTTTTTTATCGCTCAATTGAAATCAAACCTGGGGATGATGCAATGCTGCGATATGGCACAACCGTCGTCCATTGTACACAACTCGGGAACAAAAAGAAACCAATTCAGGGAACGTTCGTTCCTTCACAACGTTTCTTTCAACGCACTTGGTCTTTACCATCCTGTATATTCAACACACATTTCCTTTCATCAAACTAGGGCATTTCCATAACAGTATTTGCAATACTGCTTCTTCGACGTCATTTCACCATCTTAACTAGAGACAAACAAACAAGAAAATAGCAAAACAGCCTTGAGAACCCCGTCCACCAAATTTCAGTTAGCACGGCATCCAAGATTCTTTTCCGGGGAGTGCAGTGCAGCTGACGCTGCTCAGACCATATACCGTCGCCAGTCTCACTCAACTCTTGCGCATTCCATTCTACGCTACGTGACTATGCAAAAATGAATGAATCAAACCCGCCCAGAGAGCGTCTTGTGCGAGGGGACACACGATATAGAGAACAACAAAACACACAGGGGACACCACCACAGTTGGAGAGAACGTTTCCACCACGGCAGCCGCGCCGTTACGCGCTTTTTTTTTTTCCTCCCCCCCACTGCACACCTCCGACACCACGGGAACGTTCACCGTCCCGTTGCCCTACACTGGCGTTTCTTTTCAACCCCCCACCCTATTCCTCGCTCCCCGGACATTCGACCGATCACAAAGTGCAACCTCTCGTTACCGTCGGGTGCCCCTCTTCATCCCCGGGGCGCCAACAACAAAACAAAAACACCACCGACGCCGTCGTCTCGCGTCACCTCACTCAACTGAGCGGAAAATACACGTACATCCAGAATGACGACACCGCCTCCAGACGTCAGACGTCAGGTCGAAAGAGGGCACCGTACGTCGTGGCGCGTGGTCTCCTAACTCACCTCGCGCGTACAAATACAATGCAATGCGTGTCTCCTCACGTTCACACACACCTCCACGCTCCACTTTTACGTCGCCCAACCAACCAACTACTAACTTAACCCACCCGCTCGGCGTAGAAGCAGCTGTAGGCGGCAACGTGTTTCTCACCCTCGCCACCAACGGTGTGACATCCGACAATCGCGGTTTGCTTTCCGTTCCACACCTCCGGCCATACCATACAAAGGGGACAAAAAAAAAAAAAAAAATATATATATCAAACAAGCCAACTCCAGCGATCCGCCCCCCTAACACCAACACGTCTCGAAACACCCACGCCCACGACCCGGCTGTGGCCTAAAGTGCGTATCCCAACGTCACACCAAAACCAAAGGCGCCGGCGCCGCACCACACCACACCACAAGCTACAGCTACAGCTGTGCCGCCCGTCCACCCGCTCACAACAACAACAACAACAACAACAACAATTCCGCCCTTCCCGCAAAGGCATTTTGGTGGCCCTGAAAAGGGCCGTTTTTTCTTTTCTTCGCCGCGCCGCGGACGAGCCTCCTATTTCCAAGAGCCACCTCCTTACTTGGAGCTCGTGTACTTGGTCACCGCCTTCGTGCCCTCGCTCACCGCGTGCTTGGCCAGCTCGCCAGGCAGCAAGAGCCGCACAGCGGTCTGGATCTCGCGGGACGTGATGGTCGAGCGCTTGTTGTAGTGCGCCAGGCGAGAAGCCTCGGCCGCAATGCGCTCGAAAATGTCGTTCACGAAGCTGTTCATGATGCTCATCGCCTTCGAAGAGATGCCCGTGTCAGGGTGCACCTGCTTCAGCACCTTGTAGATGTAGATGGCATAGCTCTCCTTCCTCTTGCGCTTCTTCTTCTTGTCGCCCTTCGAAATGTTCTTCTGCGCCTTGCCAGCCTTCTTGGCGGCTTTCCCGCTAGTCTTGGGCGGCATCACGAACAAACAGGCAGGCAGGCAGGCAGGCAGGCAGGCACGCGCAGTCAGTCAGTCAGTCAGGCGCTCCGCTCCAGTCAGCGTCTCCCCACACAGTGGCACCCGCCGCACGCCGCCGCCGCACCTTTACCAGCTCGCCCTGCTGCGGCCGCCGACCAATGGGGCGCGCGCGCAACCGGCCGCCGCACCCGAGCCCATAAAGGACCCCCACCCCGCCGGCGCCGGCACGCACTCCGCTGCTCGACTCGCTGCGGCTCGCACCGTTTGGGGCGTTGTGCTTTTTCTTTCTCGCTTCTTTCCAAACTAGCCCATCGCCATGTCCGGACGCGGAAAGGGAGGCAAAGTCAAGGGCAAGTCAAAGTCCCGCTCAAGCAGGGCTGGGCTCCAGTTCCCGGTCGGCAGAATCCACCGCCTCCTGCGCAAGGGAAACTACGCCGAGCGCGTCGGCGCCGGGGCGCCCGTCTACCTCGCCGCCGTCATGGAGTACCTCGCGGCTGAGGTGCTCGAGCTGGCCGGAAACGCGGCCCGCGACAACAAGAAGACGCGCATCATCCCGCGCCACCTGCAGCTCGCCATACGCAACGACGAGGAGCTCAACAAGCTCTTGTCGGGCGTCACCATCGCACAGGGAGGTGTCCTGCCCAACATCCAGGCCGTCCTGCTGCCAAAGAAGACCGAGAAGAAGGCCTAAAAGAGAGACAGCGCAATCGGCAACCGCCGCGTGCTCCCTTGGCACGCAGCGCGCCATTTGCCGCCTCGGCTCAAAAAACAAAACACAATCGGCCCTTTTCAGGGCCACCACACAAACCTACGTCCAAAGCAGAATTCCAGTCGTTCGTCGCACCACTTTTCTCTCTCTCTCTCTCTCTCTCTCTCTCTCTCTCTCTCTCTCTGTGTACGGTTTTTTTTTCCTTCTTACACACACAGGCGCCGCCATCTTGTACACACGTACTTGGCCACCTCCTCCACTCAACTCCACGCACGCACAGTCTCGCGACCATTAACCAGCACACGTGGCGCACAACAACACACCTCAAAAATAACCCCTCGGCGCTCAGCCGCGCCGCAACACACAGCCCATCCACCGACAAGAAGCATACAAGCAAAGAGGGAGGGGAAGGAAGGAAGGAAGGAAGGAGCTCACACAACGCAAGGGCACGCTTCCTTCCCTCCCAACCGCACCGCACACCACGTCAAAAAAAACTCCAAACAAAACTAAAAGGCCAAGTAGACTAAAAAGGAAAAGAAAAACCAGCAACACAGACTCTTTCGCACTTTTCAACTTCCGAACACTGTGGTGGCCCTGAAAAGGGCCGTTTTTCAATCTATCTCTCTTTCCTTCCTTCGGTCTCACACCGCCTAACCGCCGAAACCGTACAGGGTGCGCCCCTGCCTCTTCAGGGCGTACACCACGTCCATGGCCGTCACAGTCTTGCGCTTGGCGTGCTCAGTGTACGTCACCGCGTCGCGGATCACGTTCTCCAGGAACACCTTCAGCACTCCGCGCGTCTCCTCGTAGATCAGACCAGAGATGCGCTTCACGCCGCCCCTGCGCGCCAGGCGGCGGATCGCGGGCTTCGTGATGCCCTGGATGTTGTCGCGCAACACCTTGCGGTGCCGCTTGGCGCCACCCTTGCCGAGCCCCTTTCCTCCCTTGCCGCGGCCTGTCATTCTTCTTCTTCAAGCGTCTCAACCACAATAATATAAAAAACAGAAAGCAAGGCAAGCTCCTCACCCGGCGCTAGCGAGTCGGCTACGGTTGTGGCGCCCAGCGCGCGCGCCGCCCCCCTATATAGACTCTGGGGCCCCGCGGCCCGCCCTCCCCTCCCCCCACCACCGCGCACCGAGGGCATATAAGCGCAGCACCCGGGGCGCGCGGGCCCGTTGTCAAGGCAGCACCGGACGCCGTCGCGCACGCATATCCTCCACGCCGCATCCGCATCCGCAGTAGCCATGGCCCGGACAAAGCAAACGGCCCGCAAGTCCACCGGCGGAAAGGCGCCGCGCAAACAGCTCGCCACCAAGGCGGCGAGGAAGAGCGCGCCCGCCACCGGCGGCGTCAAGAAGCCCCACCGCTACAGGCCGGGCACCGTCGCCCTGCGAGAAATCAGGCGCTACCAGAAGAGCACAGAGCTGCTCATCCGCAAGCTGCCATTCCAGCGCCTAGTGCGCGAGATCGCCCAGGACTTCAAGACCGACCTGCGCTTCCAGAGCTCCGCAGTCATGGCCCTGCAGGAGGCCAGCGAGGCCTACCTCGTCGGCCTCTTCGAAGACACCAACCTGTGCGCAATCCACGCCAAGCGAGTCACCATCATGCCCAAGGACATCCAGCTCGCGCGCCGCATCCGCGGCGAGCGCGCCTAAACCCGCACACCGCCAAACAAACAAAACGGCCCTTTTCAGGGCCACTAACGTCTCTCCGTCGCGAGCAAAACTTTGTCGGTCGCAACGACTAGTTCCCCACTCACTCTCCAGTCCAGTCGTCCCACCCCCGGCCCGGCCCGGCGCCGCCGTTTCCAAAAAAAAGAAAAAAGCACCGCACCGGCCGAACCAAGTCGCAAGCGTCAATAGCGCCACCCACACAGGCCACGGCACAAAACGTGACGCCCGGAAAGCAAAGCAAAGCAAAAAAGACTATTCCAAAACCACCACCAAGACAAACAAACAAACAAACGCGGCGCAAAATAAATAGGTAAAAAATAATAAAAGTAAAATACACTTTGTGTAACACCAACCGCGGCGCCGCCGCCCACGCCCGCCAACGACCCCACAATCCAACCACCATCCACACATGAAACAAACAAACGCCAGCAAGCAAGACAGACAGACAGACAACAAGGCAACCGACCGACCACGACACGACACGACAATCAACACCTTCCCGACGTGCTTTGATGGCCCTGAGAAGGGCCGTTTTTGTTTTTGTCCGGGACCGCGCGACAGCCTCTGGTTGCGCGCCGGCCTCCAGGCGACGGTGTCAACCGCCAACCCTTCCCTGCCCTTTTTACTTCTTCTTCTTGGGCGAAGCCTTCGCCTTAGACGGCGTCGCCGTCGCCTTCTTCGGGCGCGGCGCCTTCGGCTTCTTCGTCGGAACCTTGGCGGCCTTCTTCGCCTTCGACGGCGACTTGGCCTTGGCCGGCTTGGCCGCAGCCGCCTTCTTCGCACCCGCGGGAGCGGCCGACGCCGCAGACGCCTTCTTGGCGGCGCCCGCCTTCCGACCGGTCGCCGCCTTCACGCCGCCAGCCTTCTTTGCGCCGGCCGCACGGGCCCCCTTCTTCTCCTTGCTGGCCGGAGCGGCGCGCTTCTTCTTCGCACCACCGCCGCCACCACGAGCCTTGCCGCCCTCGGCCGCCCCGCCGCCGGCGCCGGCAAGCTTGAAAGAGCCCGACGCGCCCTTCCCCTTCGTCTGCACCAGCTCGCCAGCCACGACGGCCGACTTGAGGTACTTCTTGATAAAGGGCGCCAGCTTCTCCGCGTCCAGCTTGTAGTGCGCGGCAATGTACTTCTTGATCGCCTGCAGCGACGACCCGCCGCGCTCCTTCAGACTCTTGATGGCGGCCGTCACCATCTCAGAGGTGCGCGGGTGCGCAGGCTTGGCGCGCGGCTTCTTCGCAGACGACGCAGACTTGGCCTTCTTCGTAGTGCCGGTGGCGGCGGGTGCCGCGGCAGTCTCGTTCGTAGCCGCCTGGTCTGCCATCTTTTGCCTGTTCTCTTTTCTTTTTTCCCCTTGCTTTCGCTTCCTTCTCTCCTTCGACGACGCACAACAGCGAGGGGCGCGCAGCAGAGAATAGCCGCGCACGCGCCTGGCCCAGCCAGTGTCGCGGGCGGGCGCGGACGGCCGAGAGAGCGGCCGCCACTCGGCGCGCCGCCGCGCCGCCGCGCCGCGCCTCCCGCGCTTGCTACCGCCCAACGTCCGACAGCCTGCGCGGAGCAGCCCCCAACCTGCGCCGCAACCACCCGCGCCATTCAAACCACCGAGGATGGGGCTACACACACCGACACCACGGTCGCCAACCAGTCGCCGCGGCGGCGCCGCAAACCACGGCCAAACTGCAGCCACCGCGCGCCACAGCCTGGGTCGGCCCGCCGAGAATCGCCGCCCCCGCCCAAATGCCGCCCCCACAGCCCCAGCCGACGACCCGCCACAATGGCCAAACCTTCGTCAAAACTCCCACACCGTCGCCGCGGCAGCCCGGCCACCGCGGCCGGCGCCACAGCCACACGAGCCGAGTCGTGCGGCGATGACGGCCGTGCACAAACGCACCTCCGCCGCCCCATCGCCTTCCGCCGTTTTCCCGATCGGCCCGCAGCCGTCGGGCCACGGCCGCGGGCCGTCCTCCTCCTCTCGCCTCGCCCGCCAACACCCACAGCCCTTCCAACACATTTTTTTTTTCTTTTTTCTTTTTTTTTTTCTACTTTTTTACGATCGCCGCCTGCGCAACATGGCACCGGCCGACGGAGCGCCAACCCCCCCGCCACAGGCGAAAACAAGACAACGATAAACAAACAAACAAAATAAATTACCAGCCAGCCCCAACTACAGACACACCGAATCTGCCCTCACAGCCGACCTTACACGCCTCAACGTCAAAACAAAGGTGGTTTCTTTCTTTCAACGGTTACCTTACCTTAGGTTACGTCAGGTTAGGCTAAGAAGGCGTCAGGGTTAGGTTAAGCGTTGACGTGACGTCACGTCTTAACGTAGGCGTTAAGCTAAGGTTGCGGTCACGTACGTTAGGTTAAGGCGACTTGGGGGTTGGCCTAAGGGCTTACGTTAGGTTACGTTAGTTTAGGTGGCTGCGTTAACGGCTTAAAGAAGTTTAGGAGGTTAAGGCGTCGAGGCGGCCGCACCCCCTTAGCTGCTGCGGCTCGGCCACGCCACGCCACGCCACGCCACGCTTTGGGGTTTCATAAGGTCGCGCGGCGGGTCGTCGGCACGCCGCAAAGGACAAAACTGCAAGACGACGTCGAAAAACAAACAACAGGTAAAAAATAAATAAGTAAAAATAAACGACGCCGACAGGCGGGGATCAGCAGAACGAGCAGATTCCGGAGAGCGAACGAGACACACACGCACGCACGCACACACACACACACACACACAAACCCCCCCGAGCCGAGAGAGCACAGCACCACCACGTGTCGGCCTCCGCTCACCCGACTCTGGCTGGGCTGGGCTGGGCTGGGCTGGGCTGGGCTGGCGGCCGGGCCGGATGCACGTGCACGTACACGTACGGCTACAGCCACTACCCGTACACAGCCGCTCTTCACGCAACACCAGCCAAATGGCGCGCCCGCGGCTCGTCGCGGTCGCAACGCCACGCCGGCACACTTTCGGCACCACCGTCTTCGCGCGCACCGCAAACAAAAACGCAGCCGACACACACAGAAAAAAAAAAAAAACAACACAGAGCGCGAGAGACGGGCGGCGGCGCACCTTTCGCCAGCCGGCAGGCAATCGACTCGCCCAGTACGACAAACGTGCACGCCACCCCACCCACCAACCAACCAGTCGTCGTCGTCGTCGTCGTCCCGAAATCAAACAAACTCTCAAAAGGCACAGCCCCTGCTGCCAACGGACGCAGGCGCCACGCAGCTCCCTTCCCGCCACACTCGATTCGCAGCGCAACTCACCCGGCACACCGTCAAACGACGGGCTGGGCTCGCCGCATCGCCGCAACCTACACACCTTCCCCGCCACGACGCACAGCCCCACCAGACGCCCGTGCCGCAACGACACTACCGCACTACTCCTCTCGCCCTTGCCATACACGACACAACACGCCAAAAAATGAAAATCCAAATACAAACAAAAACACCGCCCCCACGACCCAAACACATGCACGGCGCGCCAACACACGCGAGGCAAGGCACGCAGCAAACGGCGTCCCCTCCGCGTCGCGCCATCAACCTACACACACAAGGCAACACCAACAACAAACAGCCAGCCAGCCAGCCAGCCAGCCAGCCCCACTCTCACGCCGCAAAAACAGAAAACACACCGAAACCGCCAAACGCCGCACATTCGCGCTTCGCACTCACCACACACCTCTCGGCATCCGTTTCGCACACAACGACGCGACGCACAATACATCATCACGGGCTACGCACGCACACCGCGACCCACTTTTTTACGACGCCCTCGCCAGAGCACACGTGCCCACGCCCACACACAGTCGACACAACGACGCAGCGCGCAGCAGACGCGGCCGCAACACATACCTCCCCGACGACGCGCCAACACCGCCAGCCACTGCTCACTCGCCCAAGCAACCCGTGCACACAACTGCCACACGCGTCCACCACGCCGCCGCCAACCACCCGCCCGCCAGGGGGCGCTCACGTCCGCGACAACAGCGCGGCACCGCCGGACCGGGCCGAACCGAGCCGAGCCGCCGCCTCCTCTCCACTCGGCACGCCACGTCCTGCTTGCAAAACACATGGCTCGTCCCTCTGTACACACAACGCGCCTGCCTGCGGTCGCCGCCGGCATCTATCTACCTGCGCATCGGAGCCAGGCCGGCAAGCCCACACTTAAATAATGCACTTCACCAGCCAAACAAACCCACTCTTCCTTTCTTTGCACAGCGCATGCAACAGCAGCCCCAGGAGCCGGGCCCGCCGCCAGCGTCTCCTCCTCCTCTGGGCACAGCCAGCCAGCCGTTCCCACCGCCCCGCCCCTGCTCTGCAGAACAAGAAAAAACGAAAAAGTACCAACACACGCACCCAAAGCGTAAGCCAGACAAGACCAGCCTCTCCAAGGCCACACACACGCAAAAAAACAAAAAAAAACAAAAACACTACAACAAAATAAAATAAAATGAAAAAGAAAAAGCAAGCTGTCGCCTCGCCCCCGCCCGTCCCCCCACCCCACCACATTCGCCCCCTCCGCTTGTTTTCCTTTCTACAATTTCCCTCTTTTCCACCCAATATCCCGCCGCGGTTTACGGGCACCGGCCGATTTTGCGCCCGCCCACATGTGTGCCTACTCCCCACCACCATTCCCTCCGCAGCCCGCAGCCCGCAGCCCGCAGCCCGCAGCCCGCTTTTCCCCCCTCCCTGCCCACACCACACCACACCACACCACACCACACCACACCACACCACACCACACCGACGGTGCTGACGTCGACACGCACCCAAGACAGGGGCCACGACCGTCTTTTTTCCTGGGCCCATCCCCGCACCGCACCTCCTTCCAATCATCAACGCTGTGGCGCCTGTGTCCGCGCGAGACGCGTGCGCGCCGCCTCTCTCAACATCCGTCCGCCGGCCGGCCCGTTTTTCGGCCCCCAGGCCATCCGTCAACCACCACTGCCCCTGCCCGCCCCGCACCACACCACACACCGCTGCTTGCCCCGGCCGTTGCCACCAAAGGCGCCAACCGCAGCCCGCGCGCGCCAGAAAGAGATGGCAAAACTACAGGGACCCAGCCGACCGACGAAAATCAGAGCAATTGGCCGGGAGGATCAAAAAGAGAGCTCCGAAAACCACCGTAGCGAGGCGTGGGAGGAAACGTTACGAGAAGCAGGAAGGGACCAGGAAAAATTCTGGAAATTTCTTAAAACTCGTAAACTAGACACGAAACATCTACATCTACATGGGGAAGGAACGACCCCACAGACCGAGCTGAAGCACTGGCGGATTCACTAGAAAGGCAATTCCAAGCACCAGAAGCGGTAGATGACGAAACTGATGACCACCAGGAAATGGTACTCAGAAGGGTAAAACCGCATCCTAAGTGCCCCGATCAGAACATCTTTCACAATCCAATAAACGCAGAAACCCCGTATCTTATCACATCACAAACATACACACATCCTAAGAAGGCATCAGGCCCAGATTCCATCAAACCGCAACTACTACATCACCTACCTCCAGCAACTATCAATTATCTATCTAACATCAATATATAATGCTTGCTTCAGACTAAACTACTTGGAAACAGGCCCGAGTCATCACATTACCAAAGCCAAACAAGGACTTATTATTTCCGCAAAACTATAGGCCAACTTCCTTGGAAAGGTTCTCGGAAAGCTCATTCAAACTGAACTGAAGAAATTCAATTCTTAAAGGATAACAACATAATCATCCCACAACAATTCCGATTCCGCGAAGAACACAGCACCACCCACCAGGTGACCAGACTAGTCGAGCACATATGTCAGGCCAGAAACATTAGACACAGTACTGGAGCAGTCCTGCTTGACATTGGAAAAGCATTCGGATAACGCCTTATCTACAAGCTCCACCAGTACAACTGCCCCATCCACATTATTGCTTCTTTTCTCCGCAACAGAGCATTCTATGTCCATGTACCAGGAGCGGCAAGTAACACTAGATCCATAGAGGCTGGAGTCCCGCAAGGCTCAGTGCTGGGGCCCATTCTCTACTCAATATACACAAACAAACAGCTGGGAGGACACTTGTCACTATTTGCAGACGACACTGCAGTCTACCGCAGCAGTTCTAACCTGCAATATAGAGTCACAAAAATAGAGCAACACCTACAATCCATCCAGAAATGGGCTAACCAAAAAAACAATAAACGCGGAGAAAACCCAAGCAATACAATACGATTCACATTCAAAAAGAATACCTCCTAACCTGCATATACGCCTCAGAAATAACAATCTTCCATGGTCAGGCACAATAAAGTATCTAGGCATCAAGCTGGACAAGAGGTTGACATTTAGAGACCATGTTACACACGTTTGTAACAAGGCTGCAGCAGCAATATTCAGACTGTACCCAATCATCAAAGGAAACAGAATAAATATGCGCGCCAAAAAGAAAATCTTCAAAACCGTCATAGGAACCAGCCATCACTTACGGCTCTGAAAAATCTCGTCAATGGCCGCAGACACCAAACATAACAAGAGTAAAAAAGGGTGCAGAACAAATACTTCAGAATTACTGCTGATGCCGGCCGGTACCAGACAAACCGAGACATATACACAAACCATAACATACTCAATCAAAATCCCGGAAATCATCCAAAGAAAAATCCATAAAGTTTTTTTTTTTTTTTTTTTTTGTTTTTTTTCCACCAAACCACGGATTCGAACCACCCACTCATCAGAAATCTGGGACCAAAATCCACCCGACCCAAGAACGACATTTCCCATCACGACAAAACACCACAAACTACAACATACCATGATAAACAAAAATAAAATACAAACACCATAACACTCACTCAAACAAACAAACATCTACACACACCCAAGAGACCCTATCATCCCATCATTTTGTTACCCAACATAATCAGACAGAAGGCAGGGATCAAGGACAGATCCGGTCCTTCGAGTACAGGGGGTAAAAAATACCCATCAGACCAGCTCTCTCTCTCTCTCTCCTCCTCGCTTCTCCGTGCCGACGCTGCCCCGCACACGCGTTCGCGTTCGCGTTCGCGCTCGCGTTCGGCCGACACCACACGACAGGTCTTTGGGGCCCCGCCACTGCGCACACGCACGCCTCCTCCTCTTCCTTAGTTCTTTTTCGCTTTTCTTTTCTCCCCCGCCCCCCGCTCTCACCGCCACATCATCCCGCAACCCTTGGGGCATGTTTCCCAACATCAACGCGCCCCAATTCCACTCTCTGCCCGTGCCGCACTCTCCACTTTGCTTCTCCCCGTCCCCTACACACACGACTACCGAAACCCCGGTTGACACACCTTCTCGTAGGACAGGGGTGCGTGCGTGCGTGCGTGCGTTGTCTTGACGGTGACAGCAACAGCAACGGATCCGTCCATCCCATTCCCCCCCACTCGGTAAAGAACCATGTTCAACCCACACTACACAACAAGGGGGGCACACACGAACGCGAAAGAAAGGGCAGGGCAGGGGCAACTATCTCGTACACATTCTTCCTCAGAACCCACATATCGCATCAACGAACGGCAGGCCAATTGCGGACTCAGCCGTGTCAGGCAAATCCAACCCAACCAACACCTCCCACGGAAACCCTGACACTGATCCAGCAGTACGTCCACATACATCGCCACACCAAATACGGGTGACGAGTGAGCAACAAATGGAACAATACACAACAAGGGCTGACCTAATAAAAACTGCACGTCACGTCATACCTTCCAGACAGACGCAGTTCCGACGGGACGGCGGAACCGTATACGTACCTTTCAGCCACAACAACCGACCGACTGGACACGCCCGCGTCTCCAGCCAGCCAACCACCAGGGCCACACAGCCCGCAAGTTTCAGCGTCAACACTTCTTAACGTACGTTGCAAACTTTTCAAAACATTGCCACACACACACACACACACACACACACACACACCACGAAAAGCGTCAACCTCTCTCACACTGGATACACTCAACACTTTTTGTCGGCGGAGCTTGAGGGCCAACGGTTGACACACCCCCACCGGCCACACAGGTTTCCCTTTGAAAATTGCAGTGACGGAGGAGACGCGGCATTACGAGAGGGTTGTTTCCGAGAGCGCGAGCTGGACGGAGCTGCGGCGCCGCCGCCGCCGCCGCCGCCGCCGCCGAGGGGTAATGAACGCACGCGATGCCGCATGACAGCCCATCACCCAAAGTTTCACCCACAACTGCACAGGTCGCACCCCCTTTTCGCGCCATACTAGTGTCGATCGTCAATTACAGCTGACGGTGTTCGCATTTGCCACTTGACGAGAGGGGGGGGGGGGGGGGGAAAAGAAAACAAACATCTGACACGCCATGTGTTTCTCTCTCTCTCTGTTACATCTAGGTCATTCGGCAGCCACTGTAAAAAAAAAAAAAAAAAAAAAAAAAAAAAAAAAAATATTTTTACGACATGGTTGGGTAAGTGATTTAAAGACAACAATTGTGGGTCACACACCATAGACCATTTCGATAGTGTTCTTGTTCTTCTCTTTTTCCTTTTTTTATCGCTCAATTGAAATCAAACCTGGGGATGATGCAATGCTGCGATATGGCACAACCGTCGTCCATTGTACACAACTCGGGAACAAAAAGAAACCAATTCAGGGAACGTTCGTTCCTTCACAACGTTTCTTTCAACGCACTTGGTCTTTACCATCCTGTATATTCAACACACATTTCCTTTCATCAAACTAGGGCATTTCCATAACAGTATTTGCAATACTGCTTCTTCGACGTCATTTCACCATCTTAACTAGAGACAAACAAACAAGAAAATAGCAAAACAGCCTTGAGAACCCCGTCCACCAAATTTCAGTTAGCACGGCATCCAAGATTCTTTTCCGGGGAGTGCAGTGCAGCTGACGCTGCTCAGACCATATACCGTCGCCAGTCTCACTCAACTCTTGCGCATTCCATTCTACGCTACGTGACTATGCAAAAATGAATGAATCAAACCCGCCCAGAGAGCGTCTTGTGCGAGGGGACACACGATATAGAG
>NW_026063018.1:0-19790 GCF_023897955.1 Schistocerca gregaria | reverse complement strand
TGTGTGTGTGTGTGCGTGCGTGCGTGTGTGTCTCGTTCGCTCTCCGGAATCTGCTCGTTCTGCTGATCCCCGCCTGTCGGCGTCGTTTATTTTTACTTATTTATTTTTTACCTGTTGTTTGTTTTTCGACGTCGTCTTGCAGTTTTGTCCTTTGCGGCGTGCCGACGACCCGCCGCGCGACCTTATGAAACCCCAAAGCGTGGCGTGGCGTGGCGTGGCGTGGCCGAGCCGCAGCAGCTAAGGGGGTGCGGCCGCCTCGACGCCTTAACCTCCTAAACTTCTTTAAGCCGTTAACGCAGCCACCTAAACTAACGTAACCTAACGTAAGCCCTTAGGCCAACCCCCAAGTCGCCTTAACCTAACGTACGTGACCGCAACCTTAGCTTAACGCCTACGTTAAGACGTGACGTCACGTCAACGCTTAACCTAACCCTGACGCCTTCTTAGCCTAACCTGACGTAACCTAAGGTAAGGTAACCGTTGAAAGAAAGAAACCACCTTTGTTTTGACGTTGAGGCGTGTAAGGTCGGCTGTGAGGGCAGATTCGGTGTGTCTGTAGTTGGGGCTGGCTGGTAATTTATTTTGTTTGTTTGTTTATCGTTGTCTTGTTTTCGCCTGTGGCGGGGGGGTTGGCGCTCCGTCGGCCGGTGCCATGTTGCGCAGGCGGCGATCGTAAAAAAGTAGAAAAAAAAAAAGAAAAAAGAAAAAAAAAATGTGTTGGAAGGGCTGTGGGTGTTGGCGGGCGAGGCGAGAGGAGGAGGACGGCCCGCGGCCGTGGCCCGACGGCTGCGGGCCGATCGGGAAAACGGCGGAAGGCGATGGGGCGGCGGAGGTGCGTTTGTGCACGGCCGTCATCGCCGCACGACTCGGCTCGTGTGGCTGTGGCGCCGGCCGCGGTGGCCGGGCTGCCGCGGCGACGGTGTGGGAGTTTTGACGAAGGTTTGGCCATTGTGGCGGGTCGTCGGCTGGGGCTGTGGGGGCGGCATTTGGGCGGGGGCGGCGATTCTCGGCGGGCCGACCCAGGCTGTGGCGCGCGGTGGCTGCAGTTTGGCCGTGGTTTGCGGCGCCGCCGCGGCGACTGGTTGGCGACCGTGGTGTCGGTGTGTGTAGCCCCATCCTCGGTGGTTTGAATGGCGCGGGTGGTTGCGGCGCAGGTTGGGGGCTGCTCCGCGCAGGCTGTCGGACGTTGGGCGGTAGCAAGCGCGGGAGGCGCGGCGCGGCGGCGCGGCGGCGCGCCGAGTGGCGGCCGCTCTCTCGGCCGTCCGCGCCCGCCCGCGACACTGGCTGGGCCAGGCGCGTGCGCGGCTATTCTCTGCTGCGCGCCCCTCGCTGTTGTGCGTCGTCGAAGGAGAGAAGGAAGCGAAAGCAAGGGGAAAAAAGAAAAGAGAACAGGCAAAAGATGGCAGACCAGGCGGCTACGAACGAGACTGCCGCGGCACCCGCCGCCACCGGCACTACGAAGAAGGCCAAGTCTGCGTCGTCTGCGAAGAAGCCGCGCGCCAAGCCTGCGCACCCGCGCACCTCTGAGATGGTGACGGCCGCCATCAAGAGTCTGAAGGAGCGCGGCGGGTCGTCGCTGCAGGCGATCAAGAAGTACATTGCCGCGCACTACAAGCTGGACGCGGAGAAGCTGGCGCCCTTTATCAAGAAGTACCTCAAGTCGGCCGTCGTGGCTGGCGAGCTGGTGCAGACGAAGGGGAAGGGCGCGTCGGGCTCTTTCAAGCTTGCCGGCGCCGGCGGCGGGGCGGCCGAGGGCGGCAAGGCTCGTGGTGGCGGCGGTGGTGCGAAGAAGAAGCGCGCCGCTCCGGCCAGCAAGGAGAAGAAGGGGGCCCGTGCGGCCGGCGCAAAGAAGGCTGG
Source organism: Schistocerca gregaria (assembly GCF_023897955.1). Lineage (NCBI taxonomy): Eukaryota > Metazoa > Arthropoda > Insecta > Orthoptera > Acrididae > Schistocerca > Schistocerca gregaria. The sequence continues at coordinate 17,933 of NW_026063018.1, read as the reverse complement.
CGGCGTGAAGGCGGCGACCGGTCGGAAGGCGGGCGCCGCCAAGAAGGCGTCTGCGGCGTCGGCCGCTCCCGCGGGTGCGAAGAAGGCGGCTGCGGCCAAGCCGGCCAAGGCCAAGTCGCCGTCGAAGGCGAAGAAGGCCGCCAAGGTTCCGACGAAGAAGCCGAAGGCGCCGCGCCCGAAGAAGGCGACGGCGACGCCGTCTAAGGCGAAGGCTTCGCCCAAGAAGAAGAAGTAAAAAGGGCAGGGAAGGGTTGGCGGTTGACACCGTCGCCTGGAGGCCGGCGCGCAACCAGAGGCTGTCGCGCGGTCCCGGACAAAAACAAAAACGGCCCTTCTCAGGGCCATCAAAGCACGTCGGGAAGGTGTTGATTGTCGTGTCGTGTCGTGGTCGGTCGGTTGCCTTGTTGTCTGTCTGTCTGTCTTGCTTGCTGGCGTTTGTTTGTTTCATGTGTGGATGGTGGTTGGATTGTGGGGTCGTTGGCGGGCGTGGGCGGCGGCGCCGCGGTTGGTGTTACACAAAGTGTATTTTACTTTTATTATTTTTTACCTATTTATTTTGCGCCGCGTTTGTTTGTTTGTTTGTCTTGGTGGTGGTTTTGGAATAGTCTTTTTTGCTTTGCTTTGCTTTCCGGGCGTCACGTTTTGTGCCGTGGCCTGTGTGGGTGGCGCTATTGACGCTTGCGACTTGGTTCGGCCGGTGCGGTGCTTTTTTCTTTTTTTTGGAAACGGCGGCGCCGGGCCGGGCCGGGGGTGGGACGACTGGACTGGAGAGTGAGTGGGGAACTAGTCGTTGCGACCGACAAAGTTTTGCTCGCGACGGAGAGACGTTAGTGGCCCTGAAAAGGGCCGTTTTGTTTGTTTGGCGGTGTGCGGGTTTAGGCGCGCTCGCCGCGGATGCGGCGCGCGAGCTGGATGTCCTTGGGCATGATGGTGACTCGCTTGGCGTGGATTGCGCACAGGTTGGTGTCTTCGAAGAGGCCGACGAGGTAGGCCTCGCTGGCCTCCTGCAGGGCCATGACTGCGGAGCTCTGGAAGCGCAGGTCGGTCTTGAAGTCCTGGGCGATCTCGCGCACTAGGCGCTGGAATGGCAGCTTGCGGATGAGCAGCTCTGTGCTCTTCTGGTAGCGCCTGATTTCTCGCAGGGCGACGGTGCCCGGCCTGTAGCGGTGGGGCTTCTTGACGCCGCCGGTGGCGGGCGCGCTCTTCCTCGCCGCCTTGGTGGCGAGCTGTTTGCGCGGCGCCTTTCCGCCGGTGGACTTGCGGGCCGTTTGCTTTGTCCGGGCCATGGCTACTGCGGATGCGGATGCGGCGTGGAGGATATGCGTGCGCGACGGCGTCCGGTGCTGCCTTGACAACGGGCCCGCGCGCCCCGGGTGCTGCGCTTATATGCCCTCGGTGCGCGGTGGTGGGGGGAGGGGAGGGCGGGCCGCGGGGCCCCAGAGTCTATATAGGGGGGCGGCGCGCGCGCTGGGCGCCACAACCGTAGCCGACTCGCTAGCGCCGGGTGAGGAGCTTGCCTTGCTTTCTGTTTTTTATATTATTGTGGTTGAGACGCTTGAAGAAGAAGAATGACAGGCCGCGGCAAGGGAGGAAAGGGGCTCGGCAAGGGTGGCGCCAAGCGGCACCGCAAGGTGTTGCGCGACAACATCCAGGGCATCACGAAGCCCGCGATCCGCCGCCTGGCGCGCAGGGGCGGCGTGAAGCGCATCTCTGGTCTGATCTACGAGGAGACGCGCGGAGTGCTGAAGGTGTTCCTGGAGAACGTGATCCGCGACGCGGTGACGTACACTGAGCACGCCAAGCGCAAGACTGTGACGGCCATGGACGTGGTGTACGCCCTGAAGAGGCAGGGGCGCACCCTGTACGGTTTCGGCGGTTAGGCGGTGTGAGACCGAAGGAAGGAAAGAGAGATAGATTGAAAAACGGCCCTTTTCAGGGCCACCACAGTGTTCGGAAGTTGAAAAGTGCGAAAGAGTCTGTGTTGCTGGTTTTTCTTTTCCTTTTTAGTCTACTTGGCCTTTTAGTTTTGTTTGGAGTTTTTTTTGACGTGGTGTGCGGTGCGGTTGGGAGGGAAGGAAGCGTGCCCTTGCGTTGTGTGAGCTCCTTCCTTCCTTCCTTCCTTCCCCTCCCTCTTTGCTTGTATGCTTCTTGTCGGTGGATGGGCTGTGTGTTGCGGCGCGGCTGAGCGCCGAGGGGTTATTTTTGAGGTGTGTTGTTGTGCGCCACGTGTGCTGGTTAATGGTCGCGAGACTGTGCGTGCGTGGAGTTGAGTGGAGGAGGTGGCCAAGTACGTGTGTACAAGATGGCGGCGCCTGTGTGTGTAAGAAGGAAAAAAAAACCGTACACAGAGAGAGAGAGAGAGAGAGAGAGAGAGAGAGAGAGAGAGAGAAAAGTGGTGCGACGAACGACTGGAATTCTGCTTTGGACGTAGGTTTGTGTGGTGGCCCTGAAAAGGGCCGATTGTGTTTTGTTTTTTGAGCCGAGGCGGCAAATGGCGCGCTGCGTGCCAAGGGAGCACGCGGCGGTTGCCGATTGCGCTGTCTCTCTTTTAGGCCTTCTTCTCGGTCTTCTTTGGCAGCAGGACGGCCTGGATGTTGGGCAGGACACCTCCCTGTGCGATGGTGACGCCCGACAAGAGCTTGTTGAGCTCCTCGTCGTTGCGTATGGCGAGCTGCAGGTGGCGCGGGATGATGCGCGTCTTCTTGTTGTCGCGGGCCGCGTTTCCGGCCAGCTCGAGCACCTCAGCCGCGAGGTACTCCATGACGGCGGCGAGGTAGACGGGCGCCCCGGCGCCGACGCGCTCGGCGTAGTTTCCCTTGCGCAGGAGGCGGTGGATTCTGCCGACCGGGAACTGGAGCCCAGCCCTGCTTGAGCGGGACTTTGACTTGCCCTTGACTTTGCCTCCCTTTCCGCGTCCGGACATGGCGATGGGCTAGTTTGGAAAGAAGCGAGAAAGAAAAAGCACAACGCCCCAAACGGTGCGAGCCGCAGCGAGTCGAGCAGCGGAGTGCGTGCCGGCGCCGGCGGGGTGGGGGTCCTTTATGGGCTCGGGTGCGGCGGCCGGTTGCGCGCGCGCCCCATTGGTCGGCGGCCGCAGCAGGGCGAGCTGGTAAAGGTGCGGCGGCGGCGTGCGGCGGGTGCCACTGTGTGGGGAGACGCTGACTGGAGCGGAGCGCCTGACTGACTGACTGACTGCGCGCTGCCTGCCTGCCTGCCTGCCTGCCTGCCTGCCTGTTTGTTCGTGATGCCGCCCAAGACTAGCGGGAAAGCCGCCAAGAAGGCTGGCAAGGCGCAGAAGAACATTTCGAAGGGCGACAAGAAGAAGAAGCGCAAGAGGAAGGAGAGCTATGCCATCTACATCTACAAGGTGCTGAAGCAGGTGCACCCTGACACGGGCATCTCTTCGAAGGCGATGAGCATCATGAACAGCTTCGTGAACGACATTTTCGAGCGCATTGCGGCCGAGGCTTCTCGCCTGGCGCACTACAACAAGCGCTCGACCATCACGTCCCGCGAGATCCAGACCGCTGTGCGGCTCTTGCTGCCTGGCGAGCTGGCCAAGCACGCGGTGAGCGAGGGCACGAAGGCGGTGACCAAGTACACGAGCTCCAAGTAAGGAGGTGGCTCTTGGAAATAGGAGGCTCGTCCGCGGCGCGGCGAAGAAAAGAAAAAACGGCCCTTTTCAGGGCCACCAAAATGCCTTTGCGGGAAGGGCGGAATTGTTGTTGTTGTTGTTGTTGTTGTTGTGAGCGGGTGGACGGGCGGCACAGCTGTAGCTGTAGCTTGTGGTGTGGTGTGGTGCGGCGCCGGCGCCTTTGGTTTTGGTGTGACGTTGGGATACGCACTTTAGGCCACAGCCGGGTCGTGGGCGTGGGTGTTTCGAGACGTGTTGGTGTTAGGGGGGCGGATCGCTGGAGTTGGCTTGTTTGATATATATATTTTTTTTTTTTTTTTTGTCCCCTTTGTATGGTATGGCCGGAGGTGTGGAACGGAAAGCAAACCGCGATTGTCGGATGTCACACCGTTGGTGGCGAGGGTGAGAAACACGTTGCCGCCTACAGCTGCTTCTACGCCGAGCGGGTGGGTTAAGTTAGTAGTTGGTTGGTTGGGCGACGTAAAAGTGGAGCGTGGAGGTGTGTGTGAACGTGAGGAGACACGCATTGCATTGTATTTGTACGCGCGAGGTGAGTTAGGAGACCACGCGCCACGACGTACGGTGCCCTCTTTCGACCTGACGTCTGACGTCTGGAGGCGGTGTCGTCATTCTGGATGTACGTGTATTTTCCGCTCAGTTGAGTGAGGTGACGCGAGACGACGGCGTCGGTGGTGTTTTTGTTTTGTTGTTGGCGCCCCGGGGATGAAGAGGGGCACCCGACGGTAACGAGAGGTTGCACTTTGTGATCGGTCGAATGTCCGGGGAGCGAGGAATAGGGTGGGGGGTTGAAAAGAAACGCCAGTGTAGGGCAACGGGACGGTGAACGTTCCCGTGGTGTCGGAGGTGTGCAGTGGGGGGGAGGAAAAAAAAAAAGCGCGTAACGGCGCGGCTGCCGTGGTGGAAACGTTCTCTCCAACTGTGGTGGTGTCCCCTGTGTGTTTTGTTGTTCTCTATATCGTGTGTCCCCTCGCACAAGACGCTCTCTGGGCGGGTTTGATTCATTCATTTTTGCATAGTCACGTAGCGTAGAATGGAATGCGCAAGAGTTGAGTGAGACTGGCGACGGTATATGGTCTGAGCAGCGTCAGCTGCACTGCACTCCCCGGAAAAGAATCTTGGATGCCGTGCTAACTGAAATTTGGTGGACGGGGTTCTCAAGGCTGTTTTGCTATTTTCTTGTTTGTTTGTCTCTAGTTAAGATGGTGAAATGACGTCGAAGAAGCAGTATTGCAAATACTGTTATGGAAATGCCCTAGTTTGATGAAAGGAAATGTGTGTTGAATATACAGGATGGTAAAGACCAAGTGCGTTGAAAGAAACGTTGTGAAGGAACGAACGTTCCCTGAATTGGTTTCTTTTTGTTCCCGAGTTGTGTACAATGGACGACGGTTGTGCCATATCGCAGCATTGCATCATCCCCAGGTTTGATTTCAATTGAGCGATAAAAAAAGGAAAAAGAGAAGAACAAGAACACTATCGAAATGGTCTATGGTGTGTGACCCACAATTGTTGTCTTTAAATCACTTACCCAACCATGTCGTAAAAATATTTTTTTTTTTTTTTTTTTTTTTTTTTTTTTTTTTTACAGTGGCTGCCGAATGACCTAGATGTAACAGAGAGAGAGAGAAACACATGGCGTGTCAGATGTTTGTTTTCTTTTCCCCCCCCCCCCCCCCCCTCTCGTCAAGTGGCAAATGCGAACACCGTCAGCTGTAATTGACGATCGACACTAGTATGGCGCGAAAAGGGGGTGCGACCTGTGCAGTTGTGGGTGAAACTTTGGGTGATGGGCTGTCATGCGGCATCGCGTGCGTTCATTACCCCTCGGCGGCGGCGGCGGCGGCGGCGGCGGCGCCGCAGCTCCGTCCAGCTCGCGCTCTCGGAAACAACCCTCTCGTAATGCCGCGTCTCCTCCGTCACTGCAATTTTCAAAGGGAAACCTGTGTGGCCGGTGGGGGTGTGTCAACCGTTGGCCCTCAAGCTCCGCCGACAAAAAGTGTTGAGTGTATCCAGTGTGAGAGAGGTTGACGCTTTTCGTGGTGTGTGTGTGTGTGTGTGTGTGTGTGTGTGTGGCAATGTTTTGAAAAGTTTGCAACGTACGTTAAGAAGTGTTGACGCTGAAACTTGCGGGCTGTGTGGCCCTGGTGGTTGGCTGGCTGGAGACGCGGGCGTGTCCAGTCGGTCGGTTGTTGTGGCTGAAAGGTACGTATACGGTTCCGCCGTCCCGTCGGAACTGCGTCTGTCTGGAAGGTATGACGTGACGTGCAGTTTTTATTAGGTCAGCCCTTGTTGTGTATTGTTCCATTTGTTGCTCACTCGTCACCCGTATTTGGTGTGGCGATGTATGTGGACGTACTGCTGGATCAGTGTCAGGGTTTCCGTGGGAGGTGTTGGTTGGGTTGGATTTGCCTGACACGGCTGAGTCCGCAATTGGCCTGCCGTTCGTTGATGCGATATGTGGGTTCTGAGGAAGAATGTGTACGAGATAGTTGCCCCTGCCCTGCCCTTTCTTTCGCGTTCGTGTGTGCCCCCCTTGTTGTGTAGTGTGGGTTGAACATGGTTCTTTACCGAGTGGGGGGGAATGGGATGGACGGATCCGTTGCTGTTGCTGTCACCGTCAAGACAACGCACGCACGCACGCACGCACCCCTGTCCTACGAGAAGGTGTGTCAACCGGGGTTTCGGTAGTCGTGTGTGTAGGGGACGGGGAGAAGCAAAGTGGAGAGTGCGGCACGGGCAGAGAGTGGAATTGGGGCGCGTTGATGTTGGGAAACATGCCCCAAGGGTTGCGGGATGATGTGGCGGTGAGAGCGGGGGGCGGGGGAGAAAAGAAAAGCGAAAAAGAACTAAGGAAGAGGAGGAGGCGTGCGTGTGCGCAGTGGCGGGGCCCCAAAGACCTGTCGTGTGGTGTCGGCCGAACGCGAGCGCGAACGCGAACGCGAACGCGTGTGCGGGGCAGCGTCGGCACGGAGAAGCGAGGAGGAGAGAGAGAGAGAGAGCTGGTCTGATGGGTATTTTTTACCCCCTGTACTCGAAGGACCGGATCTGTCCTTGATCCCTGCCTTCTGTCTGATTATGTTGGGTAACAAAATGATGGGATGATAGGGTCTCTTGGGTGTGTGTAGATGTTTGTTTGTTTGAGTGAGTGTTATGGTGTTTGTATTTTATTTTTGTTTATCATGGTATGTTGTAGTTTGTGGTGTTTTGTCGTGATGGGAAATGTCGTTCTTGGGTCGGGTGGATTTTGGTCCCAGATTTCTGATGAGTGGGTGGTTCGAATCCGTGGTTTGGTGGAAAAAAAACAAAAAAAAAAAAAAAAAAAAACTTTATGGATTTTTCTTTGGATGATTTCCGGGATTTTGATTGAGTATGTTATGGTTTGTGTATATGTCTCGGTTTGTCTGGTACCGGCCGGCATCAGCAGTAATTCTGAAGTATTTGTTCTGCACCCTTTTTTACTCTTGTTATGTTTGGTGTCTGCGGCCATTGACGAGATTTTTCAGAGCCGTAAGTGATGGCTGGTTCCTATGACGGTTTTGAAGATTTTCTTTTTGGCGCGCATATTTATTCTGTTTCCTTTGATGATTGGGTACAGTCTGAATATTGCTGCTGCAGCCTTGTTACAAACGTGTGTAACATGGTCTCTAAATGTCAACCTCTTGTCCAGCTTGATGCCTAGATACTTTATTGTGCCTGACCATGGAAGATTGTTATTTCTGAGGCGTATATGCAGGTTAGGAGGTATTCTTTTTGAATGTGAATCGTATTGTATTGCTTGGGTTTTCTCCGCGTTTATTGTTTTTTTGGTTAGCCCATTTCTGGATGGATTGTAGGTGTTGCTCTATTTTTGTGACTCTATATTGCAGGTTAGAACTGCTGCGGTAGACTGCAGTGTCGTCTGCAAATAGTGACAAGTGTCCTCCCAGCTGTTTGTTTGTGTATATTGAGTAGAGAATGGGCCCCAGCACTGAGCCTTGCGGGACTCCAGCCTCTATGGATCTAGTGTTACTTGCCGCTCCTGGTACATGGACATAGAATGCTCTGTTGCGGAGAAAAGAAGCAATAATGTGGATGGGGCAGTTGTACTGGTGGAGCTTGTAGATAAGGCGTTATCCGAATGCTTTTCCAATGTCAAGCAGGACTGCTCCAGTACTGTGTCTAATGTTTCTGGCCTGACATATGTGCTCGACTAGTCTGGTCACCTGGTGGGTGGTGCTGTGTTCTTCGCGGAATCGGAATTGTTGTGGGATGATTATGTTGTTATCCTTTAAGAATTGAATTTCTTCAGTTCAGTTTGAATGAGCTTTCCGAGAACCTTTCCAAGGAAGTTGGCCTATAGTTTTGCGGAAATAATAAGTCCTTGTTTGGCTTTGGTAATGTGATGACTCGGGCCTGTTTCCAAGTAGTTTAGTCTGAAGCAAGCATTATATATTGATGTTAGATAGATAATTGATAGTTGCTGGAGGTAGGTGATGTAGTAGTTGCGGTTTGATGGAATCTGGGCCTGATGCCTTCTTAGGATGTGTGTATGTTTGTGATGTGATAAGATACGGGGTTTCTGCGTTTATTGGATTGTGAAAGATGTTCTGATCGGGGCACTTAGGATGCGGTTTTACCCTTCTGAGTACCATTTCCTGGTGGTCATCAGTTTCGTCATCTACCGCTTCTGGTGCTTGGAATTGCCTTTCTAGTGAATCCGCCAGTGCTTCAGCTCGGTCTGTGGGGTCGTTCCTTCCCCATGTAGATGTAGATGTTTCGTGTCTAGTTTACGAGTTTTAAGAAATTTCCAGAATTTTTCCTGGTCCCTTCCTGCTTCTCGTAACGTTTCCTCCCACGCCTCGCTACGGTGGTTTTCGGAGCTCTCTTTTTGATCCTCCCGGCCAATTGCTCTGATTTTCGTCGGTCGGCTGGGTCCCTGTAGTTTTGCCATCTCTTTCTGGCGCGCGCGGGCTGCGGTTGGCGCCTTTGGTGGCAACGGCCGGGGCAAGCAGCGGTGTGTGGTGTGGTGCGGGGCGGGCAGGGGCAGTGGTGGTTGACGGATGGCCTGGGGGCCGAAAAACGGGCCGGCCGGCGGACGGATGTTGAGAGAGGCGGCGCGCACGCGTCTCGCGCGGACACAGGCGCCACAGCGTTGATGATTGGAAGGAGGTGCGGTGCGGGGATGGGCCCAGGAAAAAAGACGGTCGTGGCCCCTGTCTTGGGTGCGTGTCGACGTCAGCACCGTCGGTGTGGTGTGGTGTGGTGTGGTGTGGTGTGGTGTGGTGTGGTGTGGTGTGGTGTGGGCAGGGAGGGGGGAAAAGCGGGCTGCGGGCTGCGGGCTGCGGGCTGCGGGCTGCGGAGGGAATGGTGGTGGGGAGTAGGCACACATGTGGGCGGGCGCAAAATCGGCCGGTGCCCGTAAACCGCGGCGGGATATTGGGTGGAAAAGAGGGAAATTGTAGAAAGGAAAACAAGCGGAGGGGGCGAATGTGGTGGGGTGGGGGGACGGGCGGGGGCGAGGCGACAGCTTGCTTTTTCTTTTTCATTTTATTTTATTTTGTTGTAGTGTTTTTGTTTTTTTTTGTTTTTTTGCGTGTGTGTGGCCTTGGAGAGGCTGGTCTTGTCTGGCTTACGCTTTGGGTGCGTGTGTTGGTACTTTTTCGTTTTTTCTTGTTCTGCAGAGCAGGGGCGGGGCGGTGGGAACGGCTGGCTGGCTGTGCCCAGAGGAGGAGGAGACGCTGGCGGCGGGCCCGGCTCCTGGGGCTGCTGTTGCATGCGCTGTGCAAAGAAAGGAAGAGTGGGTTTGTTTGGCTGGTGAAGTGCATTATTTAAGTGTGGGCTTGCCGGCCTGGCTCCGATGCGCAGGTAGATAGATGCCGGCGGCGACCGCAGGCAGGCGCGTTGTGTGTACAGAGGGACGAGCCATGTGTTTTGCAAGCAGGACGTGGCGTGCCGAGTGGAGAGGAGGCGGCGGCTCGGCTCGGTTCGGCCCGGTCCGGCGGTGCCGCGCTGTTGTCGCGGACGTGAGCGCCCCCTGGCGGGCGGGTGGTTGGCGGCGGCGTGGTGGACGCGTGTGGCAGTTGTGTGCACGGGTTGCTTGGGCGAGTGAGCAGTGGCTGGCGGTGTTGGCGCGTCGTCGGGGAGGTATGTGTTGCGGCCGCGTCTGCTGCGCGCTGCGTCGTTGTGTCGACTGTGTGTGGGCGTGGGCACGTGTGCTCTGGCGAGGGCGTCGTAAAAAAGTGGGTCGCGGTGTGCGTGCGTAGCCCGTGATGATGTATTGTGCGTCGCGTCGTTGTGTGCGAAACGGATGCCGAGAGGTGTGTGGTGAGTGCGAAGCGCGAATGTGCGGCGTTTGGCGGTTTCGGTGTGTTTTCTGTTTTTGCGGCGTGAGAGTGGGGCTGGCTGGCTGGCTGGCTGGCTGGCTGTTTGTTGTTGGTGTTGCCTTGTGTGTGTAGGTTGATGGCGCGACGCGGAGGGGACGCCGTTTGCTGCGTGCCTTGCCTCGCGTGTGTTGGCGCGCCGTGCATGTGTTTGGGTCGTGGGGGCGGTGTTTTTGTTTGTATTTGGATTTTCATTTTTTGGCGTGTTGTGTCGTGTATGGCAAGGGCGAGAGGAGTAGTGCGGTAGTGTCGTTGCGGCACGGGCGTCTGGTGGGGCTGTGCGTCGTGGCGGGGAAGGTGTGTAGGTTGCGGCGATGCGGCGAGCCCAGCCCGTCGTTTGACGGTGTGCCGGGTGAGTTGCGCTGCGAATCGAGTGTGGCGGGAAGGGAGCTGCGTGGCGCCTGCGTCCGTTGGCAGCAGGGGCTGTGCCTTTTGAGAGTTTGTTTGATTTCGGGACGACGACGACGACGACGACTGGTTGGTTGGTGGGTGGGGTGGCGTGCACGTTTGTCGTACTGGGCGAGTCGATTGCCTGCCGGCTGGCGAAAGGTGCGCCGCCGCCCGTCTCTCGCGCTCTGTGTTGTTTTTTTTTTTTTTCTGTGTGTGTCGGCTGCGTTTTTGTTTGCGGTGCGCGCGAAGACGGTGGTGCCGAAAGTGTGCCGGCGTGGCGTTGCGACCGCGACGAGCCGCGGGCGCGCCATTTGGCTGGTGTTGCGTGAAGAGCGGCTGTGTACGGGTAGTGGCTGTAGCCGTACGTGTACGTGCACGTGCATCCGGCCGCGCCAGCCCGCCCAGCCCAGCCCAGCCCAGCCCAGCCGAGTCGGGTGAGCGGAGGCCGACACGTGGTGGTGCTGTGCTCTCTCGGCTCGGGGGGGTTTGTGTGTGTGTGTGTGTGTGTGCGTGCGTGCGTGTGTGTCTCGTTCGCTCTCCGGAATCTGCTCGTTCTGCTGATCCCCGCCTGTCGGCGTCGTTTATTTTTACTTATTTATTTTTTACCTGTTGTTTGTTTTTCGACGTCGTCTTGCAGTTTTGTCCTTTGCGGCGTGCCGACGACCCGCCGCGCGACCTTATGAAACCCCAAAGCGTGGCGTGGCGTGGCGTGGCGTGGCCGAGCCGCAGCAGCTAAGGGGGTGCGGCCGCCTCGACGCCTTAACCTCCTAAACTTCTTTAAGCCGTTAACGCAGCCACCTAAACTAACGTAACCTAACGTAAGCCCTTAGGCCAACCCCCAAGTCGCCTTAACCTAACGTACGTGACCGCAACCTTAGCTTAACGCCTACGTTAAGACGTGACGTCACGTCAACGCTTAACCTAACCCTGACGCCTTCTTAGCCTAACCTGACGTAACCTAAGGTAAGGTAACCGTTGAAAGAAAGAAACCACCTTTGTTTTGACGTTGAGGCGTGTAAGGTCGGCTGTGAGGGCAGATTCGGTGTGTCTGTAGTTGGGGCTGGCTGGTAATTTATTTTGTTTGTTTGTTTATCGTTGTCTTGTTTTCGCCTGTGGCGGGGGGGTTGGCGCTCCGTCGGCCGGTGCCATGTTGCGCAGGCGGCGATCGTAAAAAAGTAGAAAAAAAAAAAGAAAAAAGAAAAAAAAAATGTGTTGGAAGGGCTGTGGGTGTTGGCGGGCGAGGCGAGAGGAGGAGGACGGCCCGCGGCCGTGGCCCGACGGCTGCGGGCCGATCGGGAAAACGGCGGAAGGCGATGGGGCGGCGGAGGTGCGTTTGTGCACGGCCGTCATCGCCGCACGACTCGGCTCGTGTGGCTGTGGCGCCGGCCGCGGTGGCCGGGCTGCCGCGGCGACGGTGTGGGAGTTTTGACGAAGGTTTGGCCATTGTGGCGGGTCGTCGGCTGGGGCTGTGGGGGCGGCATTTGGGCGGGGGCGGCGATTCTCGGCGGGCCGACCCAGGCTGTGGCGCGCGGTGGCTGCAGTTTGGCCGTGGTTTGCGGCGCCGCCGCGGCGACTGGTTGGCGACCGTGGTGTCGGTGTGTGTAGCCCCATCCTCGGTGGTTTGAATGGCGCGGGTGGTTGCGGCGCAGGTTGGGGGCTGCTCCGCGCAGGCTGTCGGACGTTGGGCGGTAGCAAGCGCGGGAGGCGCGGCGCGGCGGCGCGGCGGCGCGCCGAGTGGCGGCCGCTCTCTCGGCCGTCCGCGCCCGCCCGCGACACTGGCTGGGCCAGGCGCGTGCGCGGCTATTCTCTGCTGCGCGCCCCTCGCTGTTGTGCGTCGTCGAAGGAGAGAAGGAAGCGAAAGCAAGGGGAAAAAAGAAAAGAGAACAGGCAAAAGATGGCAGACCAGGCGGCTACGAACGAGACTGCCGCGGCACCCGCCGCCACCGGCACTACGAAGAAGGCCAAGTCTGCGTCGTCTGCGAAGAAGCCGCGCGCCAAGCCTGCGCACCCGCGCACCTCTGAGATGGTGACGGCCGCCATCAAGAGTCTGAAGGAGCGCGGCGGGTCGTCGCTGCAGGCGATCAAGAAGTACATTGCCGCGCACTACAAGCTGGACGCGGAGAAGCTGGCGCCCTTTATCAAGAAGTACCTCAAGTCGGCCGTCGTGGCTGGCGAGCTGGTGCAGACGAAGGGGAAGGGCGCGTCGGGCTCTTTCAAGCTTGCCGGCGCCGGCGGCGGGGCGGCCGAGGGCGGCAAGGCTCGTGGTGGCGGCGGTGGTGCGAAGAAGAAGCGCGCCGCTCCGGCCAGCAAGGAGAAGAAGGGGGCCCGTGCGGCCGGCGCAAAGAAGGCTGGCGGCGTGAAGGCGGCGACCGGTCGGAAGGCGGGCGCCGCCAAGAAGGCGTCTGCGGCGTCGGCCGCTCCCGCGGGTGCGAAGAAGGCGGCTGCGGCCAAGCCGGCCAAGGCCAAGTCGCCGTCGAAGGCGAAGAAGGCCGCCAAGGTTCCGACGAAGAAGCCGAAGGCGCCGCGCCCGAAGAAGGCGACGGCGACGCCGTCTAAGGCGAAGGCTTCGCCCAAGAAGAAGAAGTAAAAAGGGCAGGGAAGGGTTGGCGGTTGACACCGTCGCCTGGAGGCCGGCGCGCAACCAGAGGCTGTCGCGCGGTCCCGGACAAAAACAAAAACGGCCCTTCTCAGGGCCATCAAAGCACGTCGGGAAGGTGTTGATTGTCGTGTCGTGTCGTGGTCGGTCGGTTGCCTTGTTGTCTGTCTGTCTGTCTTGCTTGCTGGCGTTTGTTTGTTTCATGTGTGGATGGTGGTTGGATTGTGGGGTCGTTGGCGGGCGTGGGCGGCGGCGCCGCGGTTGGTGTTACACAAAGTGTATTTTACTTTTATTATTTTTTACCTATTTATTTTGCGCCGCGTTTGTTTGTTTGTTTGTCTTGGTGGTGGTTTTGGAATAGTCTTTTTTGCTTTGCTTTGCTTTCCGGGCGTCACGTTTTGTGCCGTGGCCTGTGTGGGTGGCGCTATTGACGCTTGCGACTTGGTTCGGCCGGTGCGGTGCTTTTTTCTTTTTTTTGGAAACGGCGGCGCCGGGCCGGGCCGGGGGTGGGACGACTGGACTGGAGAGTGAGTGGGGAACTAGTCGTTGCGACCGACAAAGTTTTGCTCGCGACGGAGAGACGTTAGTGGCCCTGAAAAGGGCCGTTTTGTTTGTTTGGCGGTGTGCGGGTTTAGGCGCGCTCGCCGCGGATGCGGCGCGCGAGCTGGATGTCCTTGGGCATGATGGTGACTCGCTTGGCGTGGATTGCGCACAGGTTGGTGTCTTCGAAGAGGCCGACGAGGTAGGCCTCGCTGGCCTCCTGCAGGGCCATGACTGCGGAGCTCTGGAAGCGCAGGTCGGTCTTGAAGTCCTGGGCGATCTCGCGCACTAGGCGCTGGAATGGCAGCTTGCGGATGAGCAGCTCTGTGCTCTTCTGGTAGCGCCTGATTTCTCGCAGGGCGACGGTGCCCGGCCTGTAGCGGTGGGGCTTCTTGACGCCGCCGGTGGCGGGCGCGCTCTTCCTCGCCGCCTTGGTGGCGAGCTGTTTGCGCGGCGCCTTTCCGCCGGTGGACTTGCGGGCCGTTTGCTTTGTCCGGGCCATGGCTACTGCGGATGCGGATGCGGCGTGGAGGATATGCGTGCGCGACGGCGTCCGGTGCTGCCTTGACAACGGGCCCGCGCGCCCCGGGTGCTGCGCTTATATGCCCTCGGTGCGCGGTGGTGGGGGGAGGGGAGGGCGGGCCGCGGGGCCCCAGAGTCTATATAGGGGGGCGGCGCGCGCGCTGGGCGCCACAACCGTAGCCGACTCGCTAGCGCCGGGTGAGGAGCTTGCCTTGCTTTCTGTTTTTTATATTATTGTGGTTGAGACGCTTGAAGAAGAAGAATGACAGGCCGCGGCAAGGGAGGAAAGGGGCTCGGCAAGGGTGGCGCCAAGCGGCACCGCAAGGTGTTGCGCGACAACATCCAGGGCATCACGAAGCCCGCGATCCGCCGCCTGGCGCGCAGGGGCGGCGTGAAGCGCATCTCTGGTCTGATCTACGAGGAGACGCGCGGAGTGCTGAAGGTGTTCCTGGAGAACGTGATCCGCGACGCGGTGACGTACACTGAGCACGCCAAGCGCAAGACTGTGACGGCCATGGACGTGGTGTACGCCCTGAAGAGGCAGGGGCGCACCCTGTACGGTTTCGGCGGTTAGGCGGTGTGAGACCGAAGGAAGGAAAGAGAGATAGATTGAAAAACGGCCCTTTTCAGGGCCACCACAGTGTTCGGAAGTTGAAAAGTGCGAAAGAGTCTGTGTTGCTGGTTTTTCTTTTCCTTTTTAGTCTACTTGGCCTTTTAGTTTTGTTTGGAGTTTTTTTTGACGTGGTGTGCGGTGCGGTTGGGAGGGAAGGAAGCGTGCCCTTGCGTTGTGTGAGCTCCTTCCTTCCTTCCTTCCTTCCCCTCCCTCTTTGCTTGTATGCTTCTTGTCGGTGGATGGGCTGTGTGTTGCGGCGCGGCTGAGCGCCGAGGGGTTATTTTTGAGGTGTGTTGTTGTGCGCCACGTGTGCTGGTTAATGGTCGCGAGACTGTGCGTGCGTGGAGTTGAGTGGAGGAGGTGGCCAAGTACGTGTGTACAAGATGGCGGCGCCTGTGTGTGTAAGAAGGAAAAAAAAACCGTACACAGAGAGAGAGAGAGAGAGAGAGAGAGAGAGAGAGAGAGAGAGAAAAGTGGTGCGACGAACGACTGGAATTCTGCTTTGGACGTAGGTTTGTGTGGTGGCCCTGAAAAGGGCCGATTGTGTTTTGTTTTTTGAGCCGAGGCGGCAAATGGCGCGCTGCGTGCCAAGGGAGCACGCGGCGGTTGCCGATTGCGCTGTCTCTCTTTTAGGCCTTCTTCTCGGTCTTCTTTGGCAGCAGGACGGCCTGGATGTTGGGCAGGACACCTCCCTGTGCGATGGTGACGCCCGACAAGAGCTTGTTGAGCTCCTCGTCGTTGCGTATGGCGAGCTGCAGGTGGCGCGGGATGATGCGCGTCTTCTTGTTGTCGCGGGCCGCGTTTCCGGCCAGCTCGAGCACCTCAGCCGCGAGGTACTCCATGACGGCGGCGAGGTAGACGGGCGCCCCGGCGCCGACGCGCTCGGCGTAGTTTCCCTTGCGCAGGAGGCGGTGGATTCTGCCGACCGGGAACTGGAGCCCAGCCCTGCTTGAGCGGGACTTTGACTTGCCCTTGACTTTGCCTCCCTTTCCGCGTCCGGACATGGCGATGGGCTAGTTTGGAAAGAAGCGAGAAAGAAAAAGCACAACGCCCCAAACGGTGCGAGCCGCAGCGAGTCGAGCAGCGGAGTGCGTGCCGGCGCCGGCGGGGTGGGGGTCCTTTATGGGCTCGGGTGCGGCGGCCGGTTGCGCGCGCGCCCCATTGGTCGGCGGCCGCAGCAGGGCGAGCTGGTAAAGGTGCGGCGGCGGCGTGCGGCGGGTGCCACTGTGTGGGGAGACGCTGACTGGAGCGGAGCGCCTGACTGACTGACTGACTGCGCTGC
Organism: Schistocerca gregaria; assembly: GCF_023897955.1. NCBI lineage: Eukaryota > Metazoa > Arthropoda > Insecta > Orthoptera > Acrididae > Schistocerca > Schistocerca gregaria. The sequence goes on along the minus strand of NW_026063018.1, from coordinate 1,976 downwards.
TGCCTGCCTGCCTGCCTGCCTGCCTGCCTGCCTGCCTGTTTGTTCGTGATGCCGCCCAAGACTAGCGGGAAAGCCGCCAAGAAGGCTGGCAAGGCGCAGAAGAACATTTCGAAGGGCGACAAGAAGAAGAAGCGCAAGAGGAAGGAGAGCTATGCCATCTACATCTACAAGGTGCTGAAGCAGGTGCACCCTGACACGGGCATCTCTTCGAAGGCGATGAGCATCATGAACAGCTTCGTGAACGACATTTTCGAGCGCATTGCGGCCGAGGCTTCTCGCCTGGCGCACTACAACAAGCGCTCGACCATCACGTCCCGCGAGATCCAGACCGCTGTGCGGCTCTTGCTGCCTGGCGAGCTGGCCAAGCACGCGGTGAGCGAGGGCACGAAGGCGGTGACCAAGTACACGAGCTCCAAGTAAGGAGGTGGCTCTTGGAAATAGGAGGCTCGTCCGCGGCGCGGCGAAGAAAAGAAAAAACGGCCCTTTTCAGGGCCACCAAAATGCCTTTGCGGGAAGGGCGGAATTGTTGTTGTTGTTGTTGTTGTTGTTGTGAGCGGGTGGACGGGCGGCACAGCTGTAGCTGTAGCTTGTGGTGTGGTGTGGTGCGGCGCCGGCGCCTTTGGTTTTGGTGTGACGTTGGGATACGCACTTTAGGCCACAGCCGGGTCGTGGGCGTGGGTGTTTCGAGACGTGTTGGTGTTAGGGGGGCGGATCGCTGGAGTTGGCTTGTTTGATATATATATTTTTTTTTTTTTTTTTGTCCCCTTTGTATGGTATGGCCGGAGGTGTGGAACGGAAAGCAAACCGCGATTGTCGGATGTCACACCGTTGGTGGCGAGGGTGAGAAACACGTTGCCGCCTACAGCTGCTTCTACGCCGAGCGGGTGGGTTAAGTTAGTAGTTGGTTGGTTGGGCGACGTAAAAGTGGAGCGTGGAGGTGTGTGTGAACGTGAGGAGACACGCATTGCATTGTATTTGTACGCGCGAGGTGAGTTAGGAGACCACGCGCCACGACGTACGGTGCCCTCTTTCGACCTGACGTCTGACGTCTGGAGGCGGTGTCGTCATTCTGGATGTACGTGTATTTTCCGCTCAGTTGAGTGAGGTGACGCGAGACGACGGCGTCGGTGGTGTTTTTGTTTTGTTGTTGGCGCCCCGGGGATGAAGAGGGGCACCCGACGGTAACGAGAGGTTGCACTTTGTGATCGGTCGAATGTCCGGGGAGCGAGGAATAGGGTGGGGGGTTGAAAAGAAACGCCAGTGTAGGGCAACGGGACGGTGAACGTTCCCGTGGTGTCGGAGGTGTGCAGTGGGGGGGAGGAAAAAAAAAAAGCGCGTAACGGCGCGGCTGCCGTGGTGGAAACGTTCTCTCCAACTGTGGTGGTGTCCCCTGTGTGTTTTGTTGTTCTCTATATCGTGTGTCCCCTCGCACAAGACGCTCTCTGGGCGGGTTTGATTCATTCATTTTTGCATAGTCACGTAGCGTAGAATGGAATGCGCAAGAGTTGAGTGAGACTGGCGACGGTATATGGTCTGAGCAGCGTCAGCTGCACTGCACTCCCCGGAAAAGAATCTTGGATGCCGTGCTAACTGAAATTTGGTGGACGGGGTTCTCAAGGCTGTTTTGCTATTTTCTTGTTTGTTTGTCTCTAGTTAAGATGGTGAAATGACGTCGAAGAAGCAGTATTGCAAATACTGTTATGGAAATGCCCTAGTTTGATGAAAGGAAATGTGTGTTGAATATACAGGATGGTAAAGACCAAGTGCGTTGAAAGAAACGTTGTGAAGGAACGAACGTTCCCTGAATTGGTTTCTTTTTGTTCCCGAGTTGTGTACAATGGACGACGGTTGTGCCATATCGCAGCATTGCATCATCCCCAGGTTTGATTTCAATTGAGCGATAAAAAAAGGAAAAAGAGAAGAACAAGAACACTATCGAAATGGTCTATGGTGTGTGACCCACAATTGTTGTCTTT